>NW_026692337.1:0-6180 GCF_021218885.2 Marmota monax | reverse complement strand
GCATTTTAGAAATTCTTTTCCTTTGATCTTATCCCTCTTCTTAATGCATCAATTAAATACCACTGATTAAGGCTCACAAATAAAAAAATAGAAATTTTCATTTAAGAAAAAATATTGAAGGAAATGTACAATGTACCCTTCATCTCCTTTCTCAGAGGATGCCCAGAGATTAAGGAAAAATGGTAAAGCAAGAAAAGAGCATTTAGAAATCTAACTGGCTGAACGGCAGGACTCAAGGGCCCCCAAGAAAAGTTGGAGGGTGACATCAGGAGAGGGAAATGTTATCCTTGAGACACAGAGACTCAAAGGATGAAAGTGGTAGAGAGAGAGCTAGGTGGAGACACGGAGGAGTGGTCTTGGTAATGGCTGCCCCTTGGTCTGCATTGTGACCTGTAGAAGGCTGGAAAGGACAGAACATCCTTCAGGATTTATCCAAAGTCATAACAAGAAAGAGAAAATGTCTGCCTCTCAGACAATGGGGAAAAACACTAACAAGAAGCTTTGAGTTCTAATAAAGCTTCATTCTAAAAAGAATGTGTGAGACAGTGAAGAGTCGCCATGTTTCCTTTTAGAAACATGAATGGGATTCGGCCTCTCTCCTTGGAGTTCCCCCTTTGACCTGATTGTCACTGGCATGAGCATGCTTGTCCTATGTTGTTGTTTATTGTTTAGCAAATATCGAGTGTCTCTTAAATGCCAGGGACTGTACATCCTGAGGATTCTGAGATTTAAAAGCCAGGGGCTCCTCCCTAGGTGCTCACAGCCCAGCAGGAAAGAAACTCAGGGGACAGCAGGGAAGAGTTAACACTAAGGGGGAAAGAGAGAACAGTGGGTAAGCTGGGGAGATTCACAAATGAGGACATTTTAGAGCTGGGTCATACGGGTAAGCAGAATTTGTCAAGGACTTAAAGGAGTTGGAATTACCAAAGTCCAATGGCAGAGTTTAAAGTGAGACTATGAAAAGGTCCAGATCTGTGATTTCCTCTATATTCTGAAAAACAGATATTTTAAAACTTAGATGGATTGTTATTTTAAAATCTCCTAATCATTTTTCTTTGACCAATTGTTGAGATTAGTTTGGATTTTGAACATATGGCATTTTCAATATTTGCAGCCATTAAAAACAATTAATTCACTTATTATTGAAGAGGCTCCCATTCCATTTTCTAGCATTCATCTAGAAACTGTAAGTCCATATAAATTTTGCTTCAATCAGTGGTATTCCTGTTCCCAAATGTTTTAGAGGAAATGTTGAAGAGAGTTGGGTTCACCCAAACATATGCAGGCCACAGTGTTCCAAATCCAGTTCCTAGCTTGCAGCCTATTGTCTAAAATTATTAAGTTTTCTAAAACTATTATAGCTACAGCTCTGACTAAGTAACAGGTGAGCAGCTGTTTGACTTTTGACTATGTTTACAAGCAAATGCACAGTTGAAGAAGGTCTAACATCTATAGCATGTTATGATATAAAGTTCTCAAAGTGTTTCTTTTTTATTTTGTAAATATGTTTTTATTTTTTTATTAGTTGTTCAAAACATTACAAAGTTCTTGACATGTAATATTTCATACATTTGATTCAAGCGGATTATGAACTCCCATTTTTACCCTATATACATAATGCAGATTCACATCGGTTACACATTCACTTTTTTACCTACTGCCATACTAGTGTATGTTGTATTCTGCTGCCTTTCCTAACCTCTACTATCCCCCCTCCCCTCCCCTCCCTTCCCATCTTCTCTCCCTACCCCATCTACTGTAATTCATTTCTCTCTCTTGTTTTTCCCCCCTTTCCCCTCAATTCCTCTTATATGTAATTTTGTGTAACAATGAGGGTCTCCTTCCTTTACCATGCAATTTCCCTTCTCTCTCTCTTTCCCTCCTCCCTCTCATCCCTGTTTAGTGGTGATCTTCTCATGCTCTTCCTCTCTATTCTGTTCTTAGTTGCTCTCCTTATATCAAAGAAGACATTTGGCATTTATTTTTTAGGGATTGGCTAACTTCACTTAGTATAATCTGCTCTAGTGCCATCCGTTTCCCTGCAAATTCCATGATTTTGTCATTTTTTAGTGCAGAGTAATACTCCATGGTGTATAAATGCCACATTTTTTTTATCCATTCATCTATTGAAGGGTATCTAGGTTGGTTCCACAGTCTAGCTATTGTGAATTGTGCTGCTATGAACACTGTTGTAGCTGTGTCCCTATAGCACACTCTTTTAAGGTCTTTAGGGAATAGTCCAAGAAGGGGAATAGCTGGGTCAAATGGTGGTTCCATTCCCAGCTTTCCCAGGAATCTCCATACTGCTTTCCAAATTGGACGCACCAATTTGCAGTACCACCAGCAATGTACAAGTGTACCCTTTTCCCCACATCCTCGCCAGCACTTTTTGTTATTTGACTTCATAATGGCTGCCAATCTCACTGGAGTGAGATGGTATCTTAGGGTGGTTTTGATTTGCATTTCTCTGACTGCTAGAGATGGTGAGCATTTTTTCATGTATTTGTTGATTGATTGTATGTCCTCCTCTGAGAAGTGTCTGTTCAGGTCCTTGGCCCATTTGTTGATTGAGTTATTTGTTATCTTATTGTTTAATTTTTTGAGTTCTTTGTATAATCTGGATATTAGGGCTCTATCTGAAGTGTGAGGAGTAAAAATTTGTTCCCATGATGTAGGCTCCCTATTTACCTCTCTTATTGTTTCTCTTGCTGAGAAAAAAACTTTTTAGTTTAAGTAAGTCCCATTTGTTGATTCTTGTTATTAACTCTTGTGCTATGGGTGTCCTATTAAGAAATTTGGAGCCTGACCCCACAGTATGTAGATCGGAGCCAACTTTTTCTTCTATCAGACGCAGAGTCTCTGATTTGATATCAAGCTCCTTGATCCATTTTGAGTTAACTTTTGTGCATGGCGAGAGAAAGGGATTCAGTTTCATTTTGTTGCATATGGATTTCCAGTTTTCCCAGCACCATTTGTTGAAGATGCTATCCTTCCTCCATTGCATGCTTTTAGCCCCTTTATCAAATATAAGATAGTTGTAACTTTGTGGATTAGTCTCTGTGTCCTCTATTCTGTACCATTGGTCCACCCGCCTGTTTTGGTACCAGTACCATGCTATTTTTGTTACTATTGGTCTGTAGTATAATTTAAAATCTGGTATCGCTATACTGCCTGATTCACACTTCCTGCTTAGAGTTGCTTTTGCTATTCTGGGTCTTTTATTTTTCCATATGAATTTCATGATTGCTTTATCTATTTCTACAAGAAATGTCATTGGGATTTTGATTGGCATTGCATTGAACCTATAGAGAACTTTTGGTAATATCGCCATTTTGATGATGTTAGTTCTGCCTATCCATGAACAGGGTATATTTTTCCATCTTCTAAGATCTTCCTCTATTTCTCTCTTTAGGGTTTTGTAGTTTTCATTGTATAAGTCTTTTACCTCTTTTGTTAGGTTGATTCCCAAGTATTTTTTTTTTTTTGAGGATATTGTGAATGGGGTGTTTTTCCTCATTTCCATTTCAGAAGTTTTGTTGCTGATATACAGGAATGCCTTTGATTTATGCATGTTGATTTTATATCCTGCCACTTTGCTGAATTCATTTATTAATTCTAGTAGTTTCTTTGTAGACCCTTTTGGGTCTTCTAGGTATAGAATCATGTCATTCACAAATAGTGATAATTTAAGTTCTTCTTTTCCTATTTGTATGCCTTTAATTTCTTTCATCTGTCTAATTGCTCTGGCCAGTGTTTCGAGGAGTATATTGAATAGAAGTGGTGATAGAGGGCATCCCTGTCTTGTTCCAGATTTTAGAGGGAATTTTTCTCCATTCAGAATGATGCTAGCCTGAGGCTTAGCATAGATAGCTTTTACAATGTTGAGGTAAGTTCCTGTTATCCCCAGTTTTTCTAGTGTTTTGAACATAAAGGGATGCTGTACTTTGTCAAATGCTTTTTCTGCGTCTATCGAGATGATCATATGGTTCTTATCTTTGAGTCTATTGATGTGGTGAATAACATTTATTGATTTCTGTATATTGAACCATCCTTGCATCCCAGGGATGAATCCTCTTGATCATGGTGCACAATTTTTTTGATGTGTTTTTGTATCGGATTCGCCAGAATTTTATTGAGGATTTTTGCATCTAGGTTCATTAGAGATAATGGTCTGTAGTTTTCTTTCTTTGAGATGTCTTTGTCTGGTTTCGGAATCAGGGTGATGTTGGCCTCATAGAATGAATTTGGAAGGGCTCCCTCTTTTTCTATTTCCTGAAATAACTTGAAAAGTATTGGTTTTAATTCTTCTTTAAAGGTTTTGTAAAACTCCGCTGTATACCCATCCGGTCCTGGGCTTTTCTTGGTTGGTAGTCCTTTGATTGCTTCTTCTATTTCATCCATTGATATTGGTCTGTTCAAATTGTGTGTATCCTTCTGATTCAGTCTGGGCAAATCATATGACTTAAGAAATTTATTGATGTCTTCACTATCTTCTATTTTATTGGAATATAGGGTTTCAAAATAATTTCTAATTGTCTTCTGTAGTTCTGTAGCATCTGTTGTTATATTTCCTTTTTCATCCTGTATGTTAGTAATTTGAGTTCTCTCTCTTCTTCTCTTTGTTAGCATGGCTACAGGTCTGTCGATCTTTTTTATTTTTTCAAAGAACCAACTTTTAGTTTTGTCAATTTTTTCAATAGTTTCTTTTGTTTCAATTTCATTGATTTCCGCTCTGATTTTAATTATTTCTTGCCTTCTGCTATATTTGCTGTTGTTTTGTTCTTCCTTTTCTAGGGCTTTGAGATGAAGTGTGAGCTCATTTATTTGTTGTTTTTTTCTTTTTTTTGAGGAATGACCTCCAGGCAATGAATTTCCCTCTTAAAACTGCTTTCATTGTGTCCCATAGATTCTGATATGTTGTGTCTGTATTTTCATTTGTCTCTAAGAATTTTTTGATTTCCTCCTTTATGTCTTCTGTATCCCATTGATCATTCAGTAACATATTGTTCATTTTCCATGAGATGTATGATTTTTCCTTCCTTCTTTTATCGTTGATTTCCAGTTTCATTCCATTATGATCAGATAAAATGCATAGTATTATCTCCACCCCTTTATATTTACTGAGGGTTGCCCTATGGCATAATATATGGTCTATTTTTGAGAAGGATCCATGTGCTACTGAGAAAAAAGTATATCCACTTGATGATGGTTGATAAATTCTATATATGTCAGTTAAGTCTAGGTTATTGATTGTGATATTGAGTTCTATTGTTTCTTTATTCAACTTTTGTTTGGAGGATCTGTCCAATGGTGAGAGAGGAGTGTTGAAGTCACCCATAAGTATTGTGTTGTGGTCTATTTGATTCTTGAACTTGAGGAGAGTTTGTTTTATGAACGTCGCAGCACCATTATTTGGTGCATAAATATTGATAATTGTTATGCCTTGTTGGTGAATGGTTCCTTTTAACAGTATATAATGTCCTTCCTTATCCCTTTTGATTAACTTAATCTTGAAGTTGATTTTATTCGATATGAGGATGGCCACCCCTGCTTGCTTACAAGGACCGTGTGCATGGTATGTTTTTTCCCAACCTTTCACCTTCAGCCTGTGTATATCTTTTCCAATCCAATGTGTCTCCTGGAGGCAGCATATTGTTGGATTTGTTTTTTTAATCCATGTTCCCAGCCTATGTCGCTTTATTGGTGACTTTAAGCCATTTATGTTTAGAGTTACTATTGATATATGATTTGTACTTCCAGCCATGTTTGATTATTTATCTTTTTTTAAAAAATTTGGTTTGTTTCTCCATGATTAGCTTTCCCCCTGCTCTCTGGCTTACTGGGGTACTTGCAGGCGAACGGGAGCCAGAATTCGGCTGCTCCGGGCTCGGTGTGTGTTCTGATAGGAGCAGGCTCCGAGAAGCAGTTTCCATGGGTTCTTTAGCACTGGGCCTGAGCAGTTTGTCTGCGAGACGCAGGCGAACGGCAGCCTGAATTCGGCCGCTCTGGGCTCGGTGTGTGTTCTGATAGGAGCAGGCTATTCGCCCCAGATCCACGTTAGCTCAGCAATGCCTAGTGATCTTGAACAAATGGCATTTAGACGATTTAAGACTCCCTATGCCCGCACAGCTGGAGAGGTCAGAGACTTGATACCTCTGTGCCCGCCGCCATGTTGGATCT
>NW_026692336.1:0-5219 GCF_021218885.2 Marmota monax | reverse complement strand
AATGAGCCACCACCACACCCTGAGATGCTCCAGGCATAAACCCCTCTGATCACATTCTACTGGGTAAAGTGTCATCTGGCCAAATCTCAGGGAAGGGTGGTAAGGTGGGGGGTTGGAGGTGGGCAGTTAGAGAGGGGCAGAGATAGTCAGGACTAGAGTTCTTTCTATGAGCCCTTGAAGAGTGTGCATGGGGCTGGTGGCAACACAAGAAATCTGTTTTGAAAAATAAAGCAACTGGATGAAGTGGGCCCCCAAGGAGATGGTGAGGTGAGGATGGGGTTCATGTCCTAGTCCAGGGTGAGATGATGATTGCCAGGATCAAAGAGGCAGGGGTAGAGATGGAAAAGGGAGATTTGAGAAATATTTTGAAGTAAAAATAAACAACCTGATAATAAAAAAGGAAAAGAACTCAATGAAAAATTGTTTGAAAGATGCATGTATTTTAATAGAATTTACCTGCAATCCTCTAAGATCATTGCTATAAGGTCTCATGATCAGGATTAGCTGTACTTTTCCTAAGCAACTTGTTTAGTTTTAGGGTTTACACAAAGGGAATCATGAAGATAATGTTCCATCTCCACATGGGCTGCTGGTGAGGCTCAGAGTGCAAATTGTCAGATCCACATTATGAGGGGAGAGGATTTCTAGCATACATTTTATATACTAATTTCATTTTAGGATCCTTTTTTTAACCTCTTATCTTTATTTCAGCTCTCATTGTGTGTATCTTTTCAGACCCAACTTAAATTCTATAGGAATAATACAGGAACATAAAGAAATAAATCTAACTATGCCACCCTCAAGTAGAATGCTGGTTTTAGAATTCTAACCCTAGTTCATGTTTTGCCAGCACTATATAATATTCAAGATTGGGGTGCTCCCAGAGTGGCCTATATTATTGTACTTGAGAACACAGCTATAATTTTCTATGCCTCATTTTCCTCTGTTATCTAATGAGCAAAATTCCTGCCTCCTCAGGTGAATGCAATGTATAAATTAGATAATCCATGTGATGAGCTTAGCATATTGACTAGATAGTAAGTGCTCAGTAAATATTAACTCCATATTATTAGCTTTTGCTTTTCAACAGCTCCTTCTATGAGCTACATTTAGAGCAAAAAAAACCCAAAAATCTAAAAGCAGAATTCATTTTGTTTCATTGAAAAATCCACTAGCACAGGACAACTAAGTGTTTTTTTGTTTTGTTTTGTTTTTTGTATTTTTTGTTAATACCAAGAAGGATTATTTTTAAGTCCACAGAAACCTAGAGGTGAAGATAAAGTAAAAAAGTAAAGATAGCAAGTTCAGGCAACTTTTCAAAAAAAAAAAAAAAAAAAAGCTATAAAGAGAATGGTCAAGCTAGGGCGGAGGCTTAGTGTTAAAAAATAATTTAATTTTTGTGTGTTGTTTTTGTTTGCCTCTTATTTGTTTAACAATGTATTTCTGTGTATCTTTTCTTTTCTTCTTTTTAAAATGAGTGAAACATGAAAATACACCATGACGGACAGGTACACGGGGTGAGGATAAGCTTAAATAAGCCCTCTATATAAGGAATTTAAAATGTAAGGAAATGAAAAATTAGGACCTAAAAGGACAATGGATGTTGACAAAGAAAAAAATGTTAGAAAGTACTTTGGGTTCTGCCTTATAAAACTATCATTTGGAATCTTTTTTTTTTCCCTTAAAGAAGTCTTTAATAAATAAAGTCACATAAATGTTTCTTTCTTCTTATGTACATATAAATATCTTTTAATATATATAAGGGATACAGGCCTAAAAAGCTGTTTCTAGTAACCTGGACCAACTTTCCCACTGATTTACATTATAAAATTGTTCAGTCTTCTGTGGTTCAGTCCATGCTAGAGGTAGGGAGAGGAGGGAGTCTCCAGATGGAGTAGTTAGTTATAAATATAATATTTTAGAACCCTACAATTTTAATTTTATCCCAGGAAAGACAAAGCAAGTTTACTCTGTAAATGCAGGTGGACCCAAATGTGTGTATTGAATTTATGTCTTAATTTATGCTTTGTAGTCCAATTTTTTTTTGCTGATTGCATTTATTTAGCACAAGGGAGCAACACAGTTCTCCTGGGAAAAAAGAGAACTATGTTGATTAGTTTGTCTGTTTAGAACTATTAGAAAATGTTGTGCCTAGGAAACCAATAAAAAGGGAATTCAATGATCCAAAATGAAGGCCTATATTGTAAATCAGAGCTTTGTTTCATATGGATTTAAATAAAGCCATTGTTCGTTTATTTTATAAAGAGAAACTTTCCAAATGCCCTGAGCACAGTTTTGTTTCATTTTATGTGCACAGAGTCTATTATATTCATATGTTTTAATGACATATTCTCATCTAATAAAAGTATGAGCATGAATTTCTTGTATACAGCATTAGTCAGAATGTTTCCATAAAAGCTTATTTAACGAATAAAAAGTGATAATGCCTTTCAAGATCCAAACACACCATTCGTATTATTTGTGCCTCAATTTCTGATTCCTTATCACTGGAAAGGCAAAAATTCAGCCATTAACTTGCAAATTGGAGCCAAGCATTTCCCTTTAAAACAAAGCCATTGACTTTTTAAAGATCGTGGCTTTTAAAGGTCATTTTGGTGAACCAAGGAATGACATTTATTTTTTAAATAAAATGTTGTAAAAAAATTAAAGCGTCATGTACATTTTGCTTTTCTTTCATGGACAAGTTTGATTTTAAAAATTAAATTGTGTAACGTGTTTTCTTCCTTTAAAATCAGTTCTATTTAATTTTGAAGAGTATATGTGTAGGGAACAAAAAGAAAATATTTATAGGTGAAGGGTTGGGGCTGTGGCTCAGTGGTAAAGCACTTGCCTAGCATGTGTAACTTATTGGGTTCAAACCTCAGCACCATACAAATAAATAAAATAAAGGTATTGTGTACATCTACAACTAAAAGATGTATTTAAAAAAAATTATAGGTGAGAGAAAATGAATATATATGTAAAACATATACTTATATTATTTATTATATATAATATATAAGCCATATATTATATGTACATATATAAAACTGAAATTCTGAAATTTGCATGTTATCTGCTTAATTCTCTCTTGTATATATTTGAAACTTCACCTGGTAAATCTTTAAATAAATGTAAAATCTTATAGCTACATCAAAGAGACTCTAAAATTGATAGAACTTTTACCATTAGGTTACATAATAGTAAGGAAAGGATAGGATAAAACAGGTTTTATTTACATCACCTATTCTAGTAAATTCTCAAGGTCCTAATAAATGAAATTATTTAAGATGTAATATCTCCACACTCAGGTCATAGTATATTCATTAAATTCATCAAATATTTTTTCCCTTTTCACTCACTTCATTGACTCAACAAACAGTGGACTAAACACCAAAGGGATAAAAATGAAAAGAATTTTCTCTTTCTTCCACCATCCTGAGCAAAGGAAGACCTGCAAGCAACCTAACAACGCAGAGGAGTCACTATTACGATAGAAGTCAGTGCACTGTGCTGTAAGCAGCATGGCAGAAACCACCATCCACACACGTTATTGAATTAGCCCCAAAGGCATCACACAAGGAGAGTTGGAAGAGAACTCTGTAGCCACTTTTTGTCCAGAAGAAAATGGAAGAAGAATATTTCAGGTCAGGGGACCAGCAAGTCAAAAGGTAGGAGTCTTAAGGAGGCATAGCATATTCAAGAAAGTGCAAGTAATTATATATGCATGTATGGAGCAAGAAAGGACTCAACTGAAGTCATAACATGACTCCCATCTACAAGATCAGGCAGAAGCTACCCTCTTCAGAACTTTGCCTGTGGGTCAACCTTGCTTGCCTTCTTCTCGTCCCTAGTCTTCTTTCTTTCCCCACTCTTCAAGTGTGTCCCCTAAGAGCAATTCCTTAATAAATTCCTGTGCATAAATTTTCCTGTTAAGATCTGCTTTCTGGAGAATCTTCCCTAAGTGGTTAACAAGAACATCTTCAGCAACAGTTCCAGATGAAACATCATGAGCAATACATTACATCTGTAATGTATTGACAGAAAGGACAGAGAGAAAAGGAAGGCGAAAGAGGTATTTAAAAGGTACTGATTAAACATGGGAAAAGGTAGAAGAAAACAAACCTAGGATAAGTTCAGTTATCAGACTTGAATAATCAGCTGCCATCAATCTCTGAGCCAGGAAATATAGAAGAAAGAGCATGTTTGGAGGAATGGAAGAAGATCTGCACATATTAAGTATGAGGTGTCTATGAAATAGCTGGGTTGAGCTACTTAATAATCAGTGTGTGTGTTTGTGTGTGTGTATGTGTATATATGTGTGTGTGTGTATGTGTGTGTGTGTGTGTGTGAGTTCAGAAACTAGTTCTGAGCTGAACAGTTTTGAGAGTAGTTTGAATAAGGGATATAAATGAAATTTCCCAGGGTGCCAGAAATAAGCAATCATGAAATATTAATTTTGCTGGACAACAGAGTACTCTTAAGTTGACATTTTAGAATGCCTTCACCTCCAGAGTTATATCACAAATTCTAGTAGAAATTAAAGACAACCTTTATTAGAGATACTGAAGGGTTTTAATGGATTGTCTCATTTAAGAATAGCTAATAATGATAATAATAAATCCATTCAAATTAGTAAGGCTCCTAGACAAAGAGAAATTAGACAGAACATTAACAATTACACTACACAAGAGCAGAATTTTCATATTAACTGATCATGTGATGGGTAGGATGGTTCTCACAATTGAAATCATCATTCCATGAGCCTGGTAAACATGCACAGGGCTATGGAAATGTTTGCAGACATGCAGTTTTTAAAAGAACCTACCTTCTTGTCCAGGATAGTTCATCTGGCTATGACCTGGACTGATCCATTGGGAGGATTAAAACAAGATCTCTGTTAAAATACATCTGAAGTGATTGATAGTTCACCTGGGAACTGACCCCACTAACTCTTGATTTGGACCTTATTGTCTTAGAAATGGAGAAATTACTCATTGATAGTAGGGAGTGGGGTGCAGAGAACCAAGGGCAAACAGTTTATCAGACTAGAACCTAGGCTGGGTAGGCCTGAAAGAGACAGTCAAAGGTCTAAGCAGATAAATGCAGTCCAAAATATGATAGACTCAAGCAGTTTCTTTCTTTCTTTCTTTATTTCAGTTGTCTATGGACCTTTATTTGTTTTATTTATTTATATGTGGTACTGAGAATCGAACCCA
>NW_026692335.1:0-21525 GCF_021218885.2 Marmota monax | reverse complement strand
TACAATCTTCGAAAAATATGTGAAGCTCCATGAAGCTTTGCCAGACCAAAAGGTCTATGATCAGAAGGAAAGATCAGAGGCTGTTAGGAGGATTGCAAGTTGGAGCTTAGGGAGACCCTGTTTATATAAATATGAAGTGCTGGAGATGTGGCTCAGCATGCATGAGACCCTGGGTTCAATCTCCAGTTCTGTGTGCAGTGTGTGTGCGTGCGTGCGCACACACACACACACACACACACACACCACAAACCGCCTAGAGGATTTTGGCCTGGGGCTGCACTCCTCCAGGATTTGAGGAAAACTGCTCCTGTGGTTTGAATGTTTGTGTCCCTCCTAAACTCAAATTGAAACATAATCCTCCAGGCAATAATATTAACAGAGGTGATTAGGTGATTAGGTCCTCAGGGCTTTGTCCTTAGGAATGGGACTAGTGCCTTTTTTAAAATGGCTTGAGGGATCCTGTTTGGCCCCCTTTTTGCTGTTCTGCCATGGGAGGACGGAACAACAAGGGGACATCTTTGAAGCAAAGAGCAAACCTTCCCCAGTCACTGAACATGCCACCATCTTGATGCTGGGCTTCTCAGTCTCCAGAACTTTTAGAAATAAACTTCTGTTCTTTATAAATTGCCTAGACAAGATATTTTGTTATAGCAGCAGGAATAGACTAAGACAAAAGATCTATAGGTGGAGGACTAAAGACCTTTAATAGAATTCAATACAGAATTATATAAATACTTTGTGTGTGTGTGTGTGTGTGTGTGTGTGTGTGAGAGAGAGAGAGAGAGAGAGAGAGAGAGAGAGAGAGAGAGAGAGAGAGATAGTTTATCTCTAATAAGTCCCTGCTCTGTAGTAGTCTAGAGAAACAAATTGCATATTTTTAGACTATATCTACATAAAGGAGCATTCTTTAAAAATACAAGACACCTATGAAGAAATGCACAATTCCTTCAAAGCTTACCTGCTTATTTGCTCTACAAGACTGCCAATAATGGCTTAAATTATAACAGCAATATTAGCAATGACACTGATATATGAAATTTTTTTCCTGGAACTTCTGAAACCTTAAAAAAAAAGAAATAGCCTTGGGAAACCAAGTGAGGGAAAACTGTGCCCACTAACTACTTGAGAAATATTCAAGGAGGTGGCCATATGTCCATATGCTAATCACAGGGTCCCCCTACTTTCATCCATTTCTCTGAGACTTCCTGGGAACCAGGATAGATTTAGGCAAAGGGAAATAGGTAACTTCTCAGATGTTTTATGAAAGCTTTCTGTATCCCTTTGGCTGTTTTGTTGTTGTTTATTCATTTTTATTTTGTATTGTACCTTCCTGACTAATCTAACACACTTTTCAGTACTCCTTTTCAAGTGAATATGAAGAAAACAAGAAGGACATACATCCTGGATTAAAACAGGTTTTTCTTGTCTTGAGAAATAGTGAAAGGACCCCTACACTTACAATCTGGAGAGTTTTTTTGTTTTTGTTTTTAAAAAGCTAAAGTCCCTTTGTTGTTGTTGTTGTTTGTTTGTTTGTTTGTTGTGGTGCTGGGGATTGAAGGTAAACCTCACATCCAAACCACAACATTCAGTAAGTTATACCTTTTCAAGATTAAAAAAGTAGATGTCTCACTTAACTGGTAGCCTTGCAAAGCCAAGCACCCCAGGGTATTATGGAAGCATCTCCCAGAGTAGCTACAAAAGCCATATTTTCTTCTCAAGCCAATTCTCTGGTATGATTTAGATGTATTAGTAGAATGTTAGCCCTGAGCTTATTTTTCCATTTTGAGACTATCCTGAATCTACAAACCAAATTAGAGAGAACTGATATCTTAACAATCTTGAGTCTTTCAACCCATGAACACAATATATCTCTTCTTTTATTTAGATTTCTAAGGAGAGGTTTGGCATATTGCTTGTCATGTATACCCTAAATATTTCATAATTTTGCTGTTGTTGTAAGTGATAAGATTTTTAACTTCAATTTCTGAACATTGAGAGCTAATAAAAATGATCTAAAAATGATAGTTGATTGCTAATATATTGAAACTCATTGACTTCTGTACATTAATATTATATCTTGCACCCTTTCTAAACTTAGTTCTGGTAATTTTTGGAAACATTTCCATAAGATATTGCTATAAGACAAATCAGGCTAGCTGTGAAAAAAAAATGTTCCTTACTTCTTCCTTTCTGATTTTGGCGCCTTCTAGTTCTCTTCCTTGCTTGTTTGCACAGGATAGAGTCTATCTGATGATGAATGGAAGTGGTGAGAGTGGACAACTTTGCCTTATTTATTACCTTGGGGGGAAAAAAACATTCAGGCCATCACCAATAAGTGTAATGTCAGTCAAAGATTTTTCATATTTGTTGAGAAGAAAATTTAATCAGGAGTGGATTTTAGCTTGTTCCAAATGTTTTTTTTTCTGTATCTACTGAAATATTCATATGGGTGTTTGCTTTCTTAGTTTGATAATAAGATCAATGATATTGATAGGTTTTCAAATGTTTTTGTTTTGAGGAATAATGAAATGAGGTAAACCTCAGTGAGTCATACATATTATCTTTAAAATATACACAGTTGTTGGAGCTGAGGTTGTAGTTCAGCAGTAGAGAACTTGCTTCACACAGGTAGGCACTGGGTTTGATCCTCAGCACCACTTAAAAACAAATAAAAGTATTGTGTCCATCTACAACTAAAAATAAATAAATAAAATATATAGTTATGATGGTGTATATTCCAATACATCCATTGAAAATTTAAAATATTATAAGTTGAAAATGCATATAACACACCTAACTGCACATTATTGCTGTTATGGTTCAGATACAAAGTGTCCCCCAAAAGCATTGCTGTGAGACAACACAAGAATTTTCAAAGCTGAAAAGGATAGATTATGAGAGCCCCAATCTAATCAGTGGATTAATCAACTGACATGAAATAACTGGGCAGTAACTATAGGCAAATAGGATGTGGCTGGAGGAAGTAGGTCACTTCACCTCCACTTCCTGGCCATCATGTCTTGAGCTGTGTTCCTCATCAAGCCCTTCTGCCATGATGATGTACCTCATCTTGGGCCCAGCACTACAGAGTGAGTTGACCATGGACTGAAACCGTGACCCAACATAAACTTTTCCTTCTCTAAAATTGCTCCTGTCAGGTCTTTTGGTGAGAGCAACAACAATAACAGCAACAACAACAACAAAAAAGCAGACCAAAACATGGCTTACTAACACAGTAGCTGTAGAGTTTCTGCTGTTCCCTTTGTGATCATGACTGGGAGCTGCAACTTGCAGCCTCTGCCAAGCATTATGAGAAAGTATCATTACAAGAGCACATTGTTGATGCAGGGAAAGATCAGACTTCAAAGTACAGTTTCCTCTGATTGTTCATCACTTTTGCACCATCATAAAGTTGAAAAATCATAAGTTGAACCATCCTAGGGGGAGAGACAACTGTACATTGTTGGATTCAATTTGCTAAAGTTTGAAGAAGAACTTTCAATCTGTGTTCATGAGAGGTATTTGTCAGTTTTCTTTCCTTGAATTATATACCTGGTTTTGATTTAAGGGAAATGTTCACATAAAATGAGCTGGAAAGTATGCATAAAGCTGGAATAAATGAGTTTGTAATATGTCTTTATTTTCTATTTAATATCTGTAGAATCTGTAGTTAGGTTAGTTTCTTAAGGTAGAAGTTGAAGTCAATAATTTAAGACCACTCTTATCATACTGACATTTAATGCTGTACATTTCTTTCTAATTACTGCTTTAATGGTATCCCACAATAATTTATGTTGTTTTCATTTTCACTTAGTACAAAATGTTTTCTGATTTCTTTATGAACTTTTATTTGTCCCACAGTTTTTTTAAATGTTACAGAGACTCCAAATACTTAAAAAATTTCCAGAGATTTTTCTGTCATTAATTTCCAAATTAACTCCACTGTGTTAAGAGAACATTTTGAGAATTTTCTATGACTCAAAATATGATCTACCTTGACAAATATTTTCATGCACAATTGAAAGGAATATGTATTCTGCTGCTACTGGATATTCTATAAATATCAATTAAATTATTTAAATTAAAGTTAATTTACAATATTTTAAAGGTTTTCTACATGTTTACTGATATTCTGTCTACTTGTTATGTGACTACATTTGTGGATTTGTCTATCCTTGCAGTTCTTTATAGTATTTTCTTCATGTATTTTGGAGCTCTTTGATTGGGTACATAAAAATTTAAGATTTTTATGTCCTCTTGATAAGTTGAAGCCTTTATCATTACAAGATCATATTTTTCCTAAATAATATTCTTTGCTCTAAAGTCTACTTTGGTATTGATATATTCACTCAAATTTTCTTTACAATATTATAGCATGGCATTTTATTTATTTTTTATCATTTTACTTTCAACTCATTTGCCCTATATATATTTAAAATGAGCTTCCTATAGGCAGCTTATAGTTGAGTCTTAGTTTTTAATTAATGTGAAATTTTCTGCCTTTTGGTTAGAATATTTAAACCATTTAAGTTTGTGATTAATTACATAGCCAGATTTAAAACTACTATCTGGTCTCATCTGTCCTTTGTTCTCCTTTTCTTCTTTCCCTGCATGATTTTGAATAAATTGAACATTTATTTTATCTCCTTTGTTGGTTTATTAGATATAACTCTTTGTTTTGTTATTTTTGCAGTTGCTTTAGGGTTTTCCTTTAACATCTTTAGCTTACCTTTACCTTTCAGTGATGTTGTATCGACATAGTTTGTAAAAGAATCTCACAACAGTGTTCTTCCATTTTATACCTCCTACCTTTTTTGTCATCATTGTTGTATATTTTATTTTTACATGTTTTAAACTCCATAATACATTGTTATCATTTTCTCATTAAATAGTGAATTATCCTTTGCTGAGATTTAAATAAATGGGAAAACATTATTTTATACTTACACACATAGTTACCATTTCCAGTGCTTTTTAATCTTTTATGAACATTTTTATTTCCATCTGGTATTTTCATTCTGTCTGAAGGACTTCCTTTAGCATTTCTTATAGTGTGTGTCTGTTGGTGATGTATTCTTTCAGCTTTTATATGTCTGAAAAAGTCTATTTCAAATTTGTATTCAAATGTTGTTTTCACTGAGCATAGAATTTCCAGTTGATAGGTTCCTTTCTTTCTTTCTTTTTTAATTTTTTAGTGCTTTAGAGTTGTCCCACTATCTTCTTACTTGCATTGTTTTTGTTGAAAAATATGCTGTAGATCTTGTCTTTGTTCCTCTCTCTTAACATGTCTTTTCTCTAGCTCTTTTTGAGATTTTCTTCTTGCTACAGTTTGGAGAATGTAATTATGAAGTATGCTGGTACAGTTTTCTTCATGTCTTTCATGCTTGGACTTCATCTTGGATCTAGTAATCCCTCTCCTGAGGGAGAAATTAAAATAAAAAAAAAGGTATTTTCATATAAAGTTCTCTATGCAAATGTTCACAGCATCTTTATTCATAGTCACCAAAGACTGGAACTAAACCATATGTCCTTCAACAGGAAATTAATGAACAATATGTGATACATCCACATAATAGGATACTACTCAACAACGACAACAACAACAAAATGAACTGTTGATAAATGAAACAGGATGGATGAATCTCAAATGCATTATGCTAAGTGAAAATAACCAGATGCAAAAAAATTAAAAATAAAAATAAAGAACAAATGAGTCCATGTATATGATATTCTGGAAAACAAGAATCATTGGGATGGTGAAGTGCCGCAGTCTGGCTGGGCACAAATGCCGCAGTCTGGCTGGGCACACAATCACGAGCCACCACACAGCTTGTAGATTCAAACAGCAACTCTTTATTCCCGAACTCACACCAGCCGTCTACAATCACGTTCTGGGGAAATCCACGTTCTCTGCCCAAATCCACGTTCTCTGCCCAAATCCCCCTCACTGGGCTTCTATCTCCAAAATATACTGTCTGAATCCCGTGAGAACTCAAGGGGAACTCAGGCAGCAGGATACGCCCTATTCCCAGCAGGAATAATCTTAAACCTTAAACCTGGAACCTAAACTGGGAACGCCCTAAACACGATTATCTTAAAACCGGGAACACCCTAATCTGCCTTGGTCCTTGATCAAGGTCACTTACATTCAATGTCACTGCAACATGTCAGCAACATGGGGTACGCTGGCAAGGAAATTGTCATACCTACTTGGCTAATGGCTCCCAGCAGTGAAGAGATCTGTAGTTGAAAACGGTTAGAGCTTGGAGGAGAATTTGAAAACAAAGGGCAAGGATAAGGGCCTTGGAGTGGGGGTGGAGACAATAGCACTGTTGTTGTTATCGTCATTGTGGTGGGGATTTGTGACTCTTTGCATTTGTCAAAACTCACAAACCTCTAAGCCAAAAAGAGTGGGCCTTATTGTATATAATCAAACAATAAAATTTGAAAACCTATATACAAAATATTGAAACACCACTTTTCCATGACTCAGCTAGGTGTATTCACCAAGGTTGGAGACTACAGAATTATTTTCTTGAGATATAAAAAGACTATGAGTGCAGGATGAGAGGAATATTTGCATATATTGACATTTACAGAAGTGCTCCTGAAACAGCTGGGCCTCTTGCTGGGAAACTATCACAAAGCCCTTTTTGGTGTGTCCTGCTTGTACACACACATTCCAAATAGCTTCTTAGCCTAAACTGACATCAAAAAAACTTCATTTGAGGAAAATCCCTAATACAAAAGACAATACTATACAAACACCGAAACGAATACAAACACAGAAAGGGCTAAAACTCAGTAAAAATGAGGCGATATAGAAATTTGAAGAAAATTTTAAAACATTTATTCAATATCCTCAAAGGGCTAAGAGAAGAAATTGAGTCTTTTTTAAAAAGTGTAAAAAGGATATAGAAAGCAATTAAAATTTTTATGGAATTTAAATGTAGGGTAGAAAAAAATAAAACATATCAGAAGGGCTAGATAAATTCAGAAATATCTTCCAGGAAATAGAACTAAGGATAAAGAGATAGTAAACATGAAATTAAAATTCTGGAAAGTTGCATGATTAATTCAAAACACCAAATCCAAATTATCTGAGTGGTAAAGAAAAAGATACCAGAGGACAGGAAATTTGACCAGCAAAAGATACAAAGTAATTCCTAGACTTGAAATTATAAGCCCAGAAAAAAAATGAATGAGAAAGGTCCCAACCAAAGTGTCAGTGTGAAGTTTCCAGAGAGAAAAGTTTGGTTGCATGTTAAAGAATGAGAATGACCTACTTCTTATGAAAGACATTGGTAGTCAGAAGACAATGGAACAAAGGCTTCAGAATTGTGAGGAAAAAATAGAATTCATATCCAGCTAACCTATCAAAAGTATAAAATTGATAAAAACATTTTCTTAGACATTCAAGATTGTAAAAGTGTTACTTGCCCATGAGCTATTTCTCAGAAAGTTACTGTAGAATATTATGGAGAAAAATAAGAATTTATAAGAAAAACAAAGACAGTAAATCTAAGAATCAGGGGAACTAATACAGAAATAAAGCAGAGAGGAATCTCAGGATGTCATCTCTGCAATAGGCCAGATCAAGCCATTCAGATTGCAAAATGATATATTGTTATATTGTGTGTATGTACAAATTTGTAACAACGAATCTTACTGTTATGTACAATTATAATGCACCAATAAAAAAGAAAAAATTTAAAGTAAAATGAAATAAAATGAACAATGACATAAAAGTGCAAGAAATCTGTCTCTACAGGAAAACAAACTGGAATCAGTAGATTATCTGCTATATTTGGCAAGTAGAAAGTGGTATTAAAATAGTATAAAAGGTTTTAGAGTTCTTAGGAAAATTTTGAGAACAATTCATTATGGAAACATTAAAAGAAACTAGCAAATAAAAATGAAGCCAATGTCAACTCCAAGGAAAACATAAAGTCTCATATGAAAAAATAATGTAGGGCTGGGGGTATAACTTAGTTGGTAGAGTGCTTGCCTTGCATGCACAAGGCCCTGGGTTCAATCCCCAGCACCACCAAATACACACACACACACACACACACACATAATTGTATAACAGTATTTTGCTCAACATTGAGTAAAACTTTCATAGTTACAAAACTGCAACACTGATTAATGATTCATTAAAAATTACAAGTGTATTGGGATGATGGAGGAAAGAGGATGTATGTTAAGGCATGGGTGATCTCATCAGAATTCCAAATACTTTCTTTCACATCTAAGACTCAACAGACAATGACTAAAATTGAAATAAAAGTCCATATTTAAAATTATAGAGGTAATAATCAGAAGAAACAACAAAAAGAAGTGAAGATGTTACCTGTGAGAAACCCAACTTGGAGATGGGGGCAAGTGAGAGTGCTATTTTTTAGATGTCTTAATTTATATTTTAAAAAATAAGTCATGCATGTTTTACGTGGATAAAAATATAACTAAAAATTATAATTGCAGTAACCTATTATGAGAATGTTAGAGTGGAGGACTGCCTAATAATATTTTTGGAGAGAAAGGAAACTGTTTTCTGTTTTCCAAATCTGCCTAGGCATAGAGCTCACCATGCTAGTTCCTAGGGAAGAAAAGGGGCACAGCATGATTCTTCTTTCACACCTTGTTATGGCATTGTTTTCTTTAAAGAAGCAAAGGTAAAAACTCCTATATTTTACAGTTTTATTTTAACTCTATTTTTTTGTGGTCATTTAAAATAGATTTTCCTTTTTGCCATTATAAATAGTTACCCAGGACTTTAATACCCGTAATAGTTGGCAGCCTTGGACAGCCAACTTGTCTATGTAAGATTGCTCCTGATGTTATGAAATTGACATAAGTAAATGTCACCATAGACAGGAAAATATGGAATCAGATTTTAGAAAATTCAGCTCTTAGACTCTGTAAGAAATAATTCAAGCCTCTGAAAATGTCCCAGGATGACATCTCAGGGCTGAAGTCCTATGCCAAGCTCCATGAAGCTCTACTACTGAAATGCTTTATGCAAGTTTTGGTCAAGTGGTGAATTTCAGAAGATCTATAGAGATTTCTTAGGGAACTCCAGGACAGTCTTAAAATACCTCATAGCCTCAGGACAGTGACTAATAAAATAAAAACATACCTCTGAAGATCTCCCAGAACCTTGGAGGAGAATTAATTTTGACTTGTGTCATTTTTTTTTGGCTCAGCCAACTGTGAATTTCTATTGTACTAGGCATGTTAAGTATACAGACAATGGACACAATTATGATAGTTCAACATAAACAAGCCAGATGAAGAAAAATTCCATGAACTTTTCCTTGTAAGATGTCTATAGATGAATTCTTTAAAAAAGAAACAGACTATTGATCTATGTTGTTGACAGTCATTGTGATTCTTCACATACAGGGACTATTTATTCTCTTTTATTCATTTTTCCCCCTGAATTCCACCCTTCTTTCTGGGCTTCTGAATTGAATTTTTTTTTTTTTTTGGTATTGTTCTCCCCTGTACTGATTCAGAAGATACATTTTTTTTTATTTCTAGTCTTCAAGTAGTTGTCCTTGAAATTTTAACATGGTTACATTTAAACTCTAAAAGATCAATCAACATCCTTACCTGTCTCTTGAATAAAATAAGAGCATAAGATGCTTTAACCCAATCACCTATCTTGAAGCTTGCCTGTTGCCATCTCCTCTTTTAATTAATTAATGGTTTATTGTCAGTGTTTTTATATATTCTATTTTCATACATCAGTAACTTATGTGTGTGAACTTGCCACCCAATCTAAGAATGAGGATATTAACAATACTGCTGCATCTTTCTGTAAATTTCATTATTCCATTATATATGACTCAATTTCATCCCCAAAGGTGAAAACCATTCTGATTTTTGTTTTAAACTCTCTCTCTCTCTCTCTCTCTCTCTCTCTCTCTCTCTCTCTGCTATTTTAAAAGTAGTTTTATCATATATATGTGTGTGCCCAAAAAGATGTACCATTTAGTGCTAAGAGCCATAGCCAAGTAGTATGATGCATGGAATTTTTGGTTGTAAGGTGACTCCAGCAAGCCATTGAGATGATATGATTATGTTAAGATCTGCATTTATATGGATATTAGACCCCTGCTGTCCACCTCGGCCTGCTAAGGGACTCCTGGAGAGTTCCCATTGGTTGGGGAAGTGCGGTAGGAATTCCGGAGGAGGGACTTCCTGTTGGAGTGTCCGGGAGAACACTGCTTGTGTTGGTCGGGATTTTTCCCGGGAGCGTATGGGGCATTGACGGGGAGTTTCAAAAATATAGTTTGTTCCTGCTTGAGTGGCTTGTGATTTTGTGCCCAGCCTGACTGCGGCAATTTAGTTTTGTGTATTTTTGTACTTTTTTTTTCTTTAATTTTTATTGTTGGTTGTTCAAAACATTACATAGTTCTTGACAAATCATATTTCACACTTTGATTCAAGTGGGTTATGAACTCCCATTTTTACCCCGTATACAGATTGCAGCATCACATCAGTTACACATCCACTGTTTTACATATTGTATTTTTGTACTTCATAAAATTTTCTAGATGGTTCTCTGGAACTCATTTTTTTTCTATTTGATTTTTGTTTGTTTGTTTTCTTATTTTAATTTAATTTACTTATTCTAATTTGTTATTGATGACAGCAGAATGCACTTCACTTCATTTTACATATATAGAGCACAAGTTTTCACGTTTCTGGTTGTATTCATTTGATTTCTGATAATTGAAAGTCATCACATGGGACTAGGTGGTAAAGCACTTGCCTACATGTGGTAAGGCCCTGCGTTCAACCCCCAGCACTGAAAAAAAAAATTGTCCACATTGTTGTGCTCAATTATTCCTGATAATTTTTTCACTGTTCTATAGTATGTAATATGGTCCTTTCAGAATTTATTTATCTAGGCTCCTATCAATGAGCATTTGATTTGGGGTAGTTCATGGAGGCCTTCTAGCATTCAGATCTCCCTTCAAGAGAATGTACTGCAAGAAGTGTGGTTGGCTGACATCTACCAGTGACTGAGGATCAGATGCATTGCAGTGTTCACACAGAGGCTTGGTCTTCCTGAGCTGCTTCTGAACAATGCCAGAATAGACAAGGGTACTCAAGCCAGATTATTCCTGTCCAATGCGGGTCTCCTCTGAAGGTCATTGATTGGCCTAGTAGAGATTTTCTGCAAGCAGCACTGCATCCAAGGCAATTCCTACCTCTTTCCATCTCCTTCCATAGCTGTCAGACCTGCATTATAGTCTGATCTCTTTCCCTGTCTGTTCCTGAAACCTCTTCACTTTATTCTTCATAAGCATTGTTCCCCCAAATCTTGCACTTCTAGTTTTATCTCCACATCTGCTTTCTAGAGGACCCAAATGTATGAACATTTTAGTATGCAAGATTAGTATTTGTGTGCAAGAGTGGAGTTGCTGAGTTGTAGTGTGAGTTTAATTTTTCACAATGCCAAATTACTTCCAAAGTGGTTTGCCAACTTGCATTCCTACCAGCAATAGTTAAAAGAGATTCTTTTACATTACTGGAAGAGTTGATTTTGTGTGACTTCTGAATTTTTGCAGTTATTTGGTGTAAAATGATACCAAATTGTGTTCTTGACTTCCATTTTTCTTAATACTAATGACTGAGAATTTCTATTTTTATTGACCATATGCATTTAATGTTCAGTGAAATGCACATATATAAAATCCCCTTGGTCATTTGTATTGCAAATGACTTATAGCCTTGTTAAGTGGCTGAGGCTGACCTTGAACTTATGATCCTACTGCTTCAGCCTCCTGAGTCACTGAGATTACAGGCGTGGAATACCACACTCAGTTGATAGTATTTTTTTAGAATATTGTCTTTACCTAATTTAAGTATCCAGATTAAAGACACCTTGCAAAATAAATTTGGGATTATCCCTTCCCCACCAGTACCTAGGAGAGTTACTAAAAGATTAGAATCACCTCCTTCTTCTTCTCTTGCTCCTCTTCTTTTTTGTTTTCAGGAGGGTGGGAGGGAAGGGGCAGAGCTGGGAACTACGCCCAGTGCCTCATGCATGCTGGACACACACTGTACAGCTGAGCTATAGTCCTAACCACTGATTTGTTCTTCAAAATTTCATAGATGTTTTACCTATGTGTGTGTGTGTGTGTGTGTGTGTGTGTGTATATCACAGTACCCTGTTAATCTGCACACTTTTATAGTCTTATGCATCAGTAAAACACTAAATTTAATTTAAGTTAAAATTTATTTAATGAAAAAAGAAATTCTAAATTGGAAAAAAAAAAGTTTTGGTAAAGCTCATCTGTAAAACTAACTAGTCCTGAGAAGATTTTTAACTGTTACTTTATTTAATGCCCAGTTATCATGTGATATTTTTCTAGAAATTTTTCCACTTCATCTAAGTTTTAAAATTTTTTTGAAAAATGTTATTGTAGCATTCTCTTATTACCTTTTAATCTTTGCTATATTTATAGTTATGTATGTCTTCCATTAAAAATATTAATGTCTTCATTTTTTAACATTTTCAAGAGGTTATCTATTTTTTTGCAAATTAAAACTACACTGAGATTTCATCTCACTCTCATCAGAATGGCCATTATCAAGAATACAAGTAACAATACATGTTGTTGAGGATGTGGGAAAAGGGTACACTCATACATTGTTGGCTGGACTACAAAGTGGTGCAACCACTCTGGAAAGATCTTGATTCATTTTTACTGTTTATATCTAAGTGGGTGTGGCCAGAAAATGTGATTTACTTAATAGTTGCTTCCTGAAATTTGTTCAAATTTGCTTCATATCTTAGTCCATAACCAGCTTGCAAATTTTATATTCTCCATTAAATAAAACTTGACAATATGTTTTGTTTAAATTTCCTGTATTTTGCTATTGTTCTTGACCTAAGAGAGGTGTGTTGATATTTCTTTTATGTCAATTTATTCTTGTAGTTTTTTTTTCTTTTTAAAAATTTTTTTTTTATTGTTGGCTGTTCAAAACATTACATACTTCTTGATATATCATATTTCACACTTTGATTCAAGTGGGTTATGAACTCCCATTTTTACCCCATATAGAAATTGCAGAATCACATCAGTTACACATACATTTATTTACATATTACCATACTAGTGT
The DNA here is from genome assembly GCF_021218885.2 of Marmota monax. Classification (NCBI taxonomy): domain Eukaryota; kingdom Metazoa; phylum Chordata; class Mammalia; order Rodentia; family Sciuridae; genus Marmota; species Marmota monax. The sequence continues at coordinate 8,385 of NW_026692335.1, read as the reverse complement.
CTGTTGTATTCTGCTGCCTTTCCTATCCTCTACTATCCCCCCTCCCCTCCCCCCTCTTCTCTCTCTACCCCCTCTACTGTCATTCATTTCTCCCCCTTGTATTATTTTCCCCTTTCCCCTCACTTCCTCTTGTATGAAATTTTGTATAACCCTGAGGGTCTCCTTCCATTTCCATGCAATTTCCCTTCTCTCTCCCTTTCCCTCCCACCTCTCATCCCAGTTTAATATTAATCTTCTCATGCTCTTCGTCCCTACTCTGTTCTTAGTTACTCTACTTATATCAAAGAAGACATTTGGCATTTGTTTCTTAGGGATTTGCTAGCTTCATTTAGCATAATCTGCCCTAATGCCATCCATTTCCCTGCAAATTCTACGATTTTTTCAATTTTTAATGCAGAGTAATACTCCATTGTGTATAAATGCCACATTTTTTTTATCCATTCGTCTATTGAAGGGCATCTAGGTTGGTTTCACAGTCTTGCTATTATGAATTGTGCTGCTATGAACATCGATGTAGCAGTGTCCCTGTAGCATGCTCTTTTTAGATCTTTAGGGAATAGAGCGAGAAGGGGAATAGCTGGGTCAAATGGTGGTTCCGTTCCCAGCTTTCCAAGAAATCTCCATACTGCTTTCCAAATTGGCTGCACCAATTTGCAGTCCCACCAGCAATGTACAAGTGTACCCTTTTCCCCACATCCTCGCCAGCACTTGTTGTTGTTTGACTTCATAATGGCTGCCAATCTTACTGGAGTGAGATGGTATCTTAGGGTGGTTTTGATTTGCATTTCTCCGACTGCTAGAGATGGTGAGCATTTTTTCATGTATTTGTTGATTGATTGTATATCCTCCTCTGAGAAGTGTCGGTTCAGGTCCTTGGCCCATTTGTTGATTGGGTTATTTGTTATCTTATTGTCTAATTTTTTGAGTTCTTTGTATACACTAGATATTAGGGCTCTATCTGAAGTGTGAGGAGTAAAGATTTGTTCGCAGGATGTAGGCTCCCTATTTACCTCTCTTATTGTTTCTTTTGCTGAGAAAAAAACTTTTAGTTTGAGTAAGTCCCATTTGTTGATTCTAGTTATTAACTTTTGTGCTATGGGTGTCCTATTGAGGAATTTGGAGCCCGACCCCACAGTATGTAGATCGTATCCAACTTTTTCTTCTATCAGACAGCGTGTCTCTGATTTGATATCAAGCTCCTTGATCCATTTTGAATTAACTTTTGTGCATGGTGAGAGAAAGGGATTCAGTTTCATTTTGTTGCATATGGATTTCCAGTTTTCCCAGCACCATTTGTTAAAGATGCTATCCTTCTTCCATTGCATGCTTTTAGCCCCTTTATCAAATATAAGATAGTTGTAGCTTTGTGGATTAGTCTCTGTGTCCTCTATTCTGTACCATTGGTCCACCCGTCTGTTTTGGTACCAGTACCAAGCTGTTTTTGTTACTATTGCAATGTAGTATAGTTTGAAGTCTGGTATCGCTATACCGCCTGATTCACACTTCCTGCTTAGCATTGTTTTTGCTATTCTGGGTCTTTTATTTTTCCATATGAATTTCATGATTGTTTTCTCTATTTCTACAAGAAATGCCATTGGGATTTTGATTGGTATTGCATTAAACCTATAGAGAACTTTTGGTAATATCACCATTTTGATGATGTTAGTTCTGCCTATCCATGAACAGGGTATATTTTTCCATCTTCTAAGATCTTCTTCTATTTCTCTCTTTAGGGTTCTGTAGTTTTCATTGTATAAGTCTTTCACCTCTTTTGTTAGGTTGATTCCCAAGTATTTTATTTTATTTTTTGAAGATATTGTGAATGGAGTGGTTGTCCTCATTTCCATTTCAGAGGATTTGTTGCTGATATACAGGAATGCCTTTGATTTATGCGTGTTGATTTTATATCCTGCCACTTTGCTGAATTCATTTATTAGCTCTAATAGTTTCTTGGTAGACCCTATTGGGTCTGCTAGGTATAGAATCATGTCACCTGCAAATAGTGATAATTTAAGTTCTTCTTTTCCTATTTTTGTGCGTTTAATTTCTTTCGTCTTTCTAATTGCTCTGGCCAGTGTTTCAAGAACTATGTTGAACAGAAGTGGAGAGAGAGGGCATCCCTGTCTTGTTCCAGATTTTAGAGGGAATGCCTTCAGTTTTTCTCCATTCAGAATGATGCTAGCCTGAGGCTTAGCATAGATTGCTTTTACAATATTGAGGTATGTTCCTGTTATCCCTAGTTTTTCTAGAGTTTTGAACATAAAGGAATGCTGTACTTTGTCGAATGCTTTTTCCTCATCTATCGAGATGATCATATGGTTCTTATTTTTAAGTCTATTGATGTGGTGAATAACATTTATTGATTTCCATATATTGAACCAGCCTTGCATCCCAGGGATGAATCCTACCTGATCATGGTGCACAATTTTTTGATATGTTTTTGTATCCGATTCGCCAGAATTTTATTGAGGATTTTTGCATCTAGGTTCATTAGAGATATTGGTCTGTAGTTTTCTTTCTTTGAAGTGTCTTTGTCTGGTTTAGGAATCAGGGTGATGTTGGCCTCGTAGAATGAATTTGGAAGTTCTCCCTCTTTTTCTATTTCCCGAAGTAGCTTGAAAAATATTGGTATTAGTTCCTCTTTAAAGGTTTTGTAAAACTCTGCTGTATACCCATCCGGTCCTGGGCTTTTCTTAGTTGGTAGTCTTTTGATGGTTTATTCTATTTCCTCAATTGATATTGGTCTGTTTAGGTTGTCTGTATCCTCCTGACTCAATCTGGGCAGATCATATGACTTAAGAAATTTATCGATGCCTTCACTATCTTCTAATTTATTGGAGTATAAGGATTCAAAATAATTTCTAATTATCTTCTGTATTTCTGAAGTGTCTGTTTTGATATTGCCTTTTTCATCCCGTATGCTAGTAATTTGAGTTCTCTCTCTTGTTCTCTTCGTTAGCATGGCTAAAGGTCTGTCGATTTTATTTATTTTTTCAAAGAACCAACTTTTAGTTTTGTCAATTTTTTCAATTGTTTCTTTTGTTTCGATTTCATTAATTTCAACTCTGATTTTAATTATTTCTTGCCTTCTACTTCTTTTGCTGTTGTTTTGCTCTTCTTTTTCCAGGATTTTGAGATGAAGTATGAGATCATTTATTTGTTTTTTTTCTTTTTTTAAGGAATGAACTCCAAGGTATGAATTTTCCTCTTAGAACTGCTTTCAATGTGTCCCATAGATTCCGATATGTTGTGTCTGTGTTTTCCTTTATCTCTAAAAATTTTTTAATTTCCTCCTTGATGTCTTCTATAACCCATTGATCATTCAGTAACCTATTGTTCATTCTCCAAGTGATGCATTATTTTTCCTTCCTTCTTTTATCATTGATTTTCAGTTTCATTCCATTATGATCAGATAAGATGCATGGTATTATCTCTACTCCTTTATATTGTCTAAGAGTTGCCCTGTGACATAATATATGATCTATTTTTGAGAAGGATCCATGTGCTGCTGAGAAAAAAGTGTAACTGCTTGATGTTGGGTGGTATATTCTATATATGTCAATTAAGTCTAGGTTGTTAATTGTGTTATTGAGTTCTATAGTTTCCTTATTCAACTTTTGTTTGGAAGATCTGTCCAGTGGCAAGAGGGGTGTGTTGAAGTCTCCCATAATTATTGTATGGTGGTCTATTAGACTCTTGAACTTGAGAAGAGTTTGTTTGATGAACATAGCTGCACCATTGTTTGGGGCATATATATTTATGATTGTTATGTCTTGTTGGTGTACGGTTCCCTTGAGCAGTATGTAGTGTTCTTGTTTATCCCTTTTGATTAACTTTGGCTTGAAATCTATTTTATTTGATATGAGTATGGACACTCCTGCTTGTTTCCGAAGTCCATATGAGTGATATGATTTTTCCCAACCTTTTACCTTCAGCCTATGTATGTCTTTTCCTATCAAATGCGTCTCCTGTAGGCAGCATATTGTTGGGTCTTGTTTTGTGATCCATTCTACTAGCCTGTGTCTCTTGATTGGTGAGTTTAAGCCATTAACATTTAGGGTTATTATTGAGATATGGGTTGTTCTTCCAGCCATATTTGTTTATTTCTGTTACTAAACATGGTTTGTTTTCCTCTTTGATTATTCCCCCCCCCCTTTACTGTCCTAACTCCCACTGTTGGTTTTCATTCTTATTTTCCATTTCCTCTTCCTGTAATGTTTTGCCCAGGATGTTTTGAAGAGATGGTTTTCTAGCTGCAAATTCTTTTAACTTTTGTTTATCGTGGAAGGTTTTAATTTCATCTTCCATCCTGAAGCTTAATTTCGCTGGAAACACAATTCTTGGTTGGAACCCATTTTCTTTCAGCGTTTGAAATATGTTATTCCAGGATCTTCTAGCTTTCAGAGTCTGTGTTGAAAGATCAGCTGTTATCCTGATTGGCTTACCCCTAAATGTAATCTGCTTCCTTTCTCTTGTAGCTTTTAAGATTCTCTCCTTATTCTGTATGTTGGGCATCTTCATTATAATGTGTCTAGGTGTGGATCTCTTATGATTTTGCACATTCGGTGTCCTGTAGGCTTCTAGGATTTGGGATTCTGTCTCATTCTTCAAGTCTGGGAAGTTTTTTCATATTATTTCATTGAATAGACTGCTCATTCCTTTGGTTTGGAGCTCTGTACCTTCCTGTATCCCAATGACTCTTAAGTTTGGTCTCTTAATGTTATCCCATATTTCTTGGATGTTCTGCTCATGGTTTCTTAACAGTCTTGCTGAGCTGTCTATGTTCTTTTCCAATTGAAATACTTTGTCTTCATTGTCTGATTTTCTATCTTCTAAGTGTTCTACTCTGCTGGTAATATTCTCCATTGATTTTTTAAGTTGGTTTATTGCTTCCTGCATTTCTAGGATTTCTGTTTGTTTGTTTTTTATAACCTCTATCTCCCTGTATAGTTGATCCTTTGCTTCCTGGATTTGTTTGCGTAATTCATTGTCAAAGTGATCTTTCATTGTCTGATTTTGCTGTTTAATGTCTTCCTTGATACTCCAGATCATCTGAAGCATGTATATCCTGAATTCTTTATCTGACATTCCATCTGCTGCAGATATTACCTCTTCTAACGTTGAGTTGACCTGCATTGCTTGTGGTCCTTTCTTTCCTTGTCTCTTCATACTGTTCGCGTTTCTTTCTGCTTGGTGAAACTGTTGTGCTATTGAATTTTCCCCCTATATATTTATATTGCTCTTGTATAGTTGCAAAGTCTCCCTCGTAGGCATGGGCGGTGGCTCTGCCCCTCCTCCAATTGTGGCAATGTGCCTACCATGCCGGCAGGGCGCTGGGCCTGTTCTGCTGGTCAGTAGCAGGTCCGCCTACCTTGCAGGCGCGGGCGGCGGCTCTGCCCCTCTGCGGGCCGCTGGGCTTGTTCTGTCGGTGGTCGCAGTTCTGCCTACTTTGCTGGTGCGGTCAGCGGCACTGCCCCTCTGCAGGCCGCTGGGCCTATTCTGCCTGTCGGTTGCAGGTCTGGCCTGTTCTGTTGGTGGTCGCAGGTCCGCCTACCTTGCAGGCGCATGGGGAATCTCTGCCCCTCCGCGGGTTTCTGGGCCTGTTCTGCCGGTTGGTCACAGGTCCGCCTACCTTAGAGGCGCGGGGGTTGTCTCTGCCCCTCCGCTGGCCGCTGGGCCTGTTCTTTCAGTGGTCACAGTTCCGCCTACCTTGCAGGCGCAAGGGGAGGGGGCGGCTCTGCCCCTCAGCAGGCCGCTGCGCCTGTTCTGCTGGTGGGTCGCAGGCCCACCTACCTTGCAGGTGTGGTTGGCAGCTCTGCCCCTCCTCGGGCCACTTGGCCTGTTCTGTCGGTGGTCACAGTTCCGCCTACCTTGCAGGTGCTGGGGGAGGGGCTCTTGTAGTTCTATTAAGTTTTCCTTCATATATTTCATTGTCTCAATAATATAAATATATATACATATATACTTACACACACACACATACAACTATTGCAGTTTTCTAGTGGAATATATTTACCTACCTCCTAAATCAGTTTATTGTTTTATTTCCAATAATTGTCAATTCATCTTCTAGCTTACATCTGATTTTGTCAAATCTTTTGGCTCTATAGTGTTTTTAACCCCCCAAATTAAGCATTATTTCATGAAATCTTTGTAGATTAGATTCTGTAAGATATTTATCATCTTATTTACACATATTTTTTTCCTTACAACTTAGATATTCTTTTAGAGATTTTTTTTCCTTCTACTTGAAAAACACTTTGGAAATTACATATGTGAGAGTTTTTTGGTGGTAAATTACCTCAGTTTTATCATAAAGAAACTATTTCTTTTGTGTTTGTTAAAGATAATCTTTTTAAGAATGCAATTCTTATTTTACAGATGTTTTCTGTCAGTACTTTGAAGATTTTAATATCTTATCACCACCAGTCCTTGTGTTGCTGCTTTCAATCTAATCACTACTTGTGTAAATTCCTCTTATGTAAATTCCTCTCTGAGTATTTGTGTGCAAGAATGGAGTTGCTGAGTTGTAACTACTTCTCTTCTGCATTCTACAGGTTCAGTAGGGTGATTGTAATTGTGACTTTTTAAAAATGCACCAGGTCCATGTGTTTTCATCAGTCCTTGGAATTCCTCAGGCACTTGACGCCTCTCTTTTTTTATTTCCCTCTCTCAGCCTGCTTTCCTCCTAATTCTCACTTCAGCTATGTCTATTAGTTGGTCATTTATTTTCCATTTAAATCTTTTTTTTTTTAATTTCTCGAATCCCGATTTTGTTCTTTTCCAAATTTACTTTACTCTTTGAAAATTTCTCTTTTGTTTCTTTAGTTATAGTAATATATATCACAACAATGCTTCAGATAACAAGGGACCTCCGATCATAGTGGTCCCATAAGATAATAATGGAGCAGAAAAAGTCTTATCATCTAGCGTCCTTACTGTTCCTTTTTGCCTTAAGATATGTTTAAATGCACAAATACTTACTATTGTGTTACAGTTGCCTGCAGTATTCCGAATGGTATTCTGTTGTGCAGGTTTGAAGCCTAGGAGCAACTGGCTACCCCGAATGGCTTACATATGTAGTAGACTATTCTATATAGTTTTGTGAAGTTGCAGTCTATGAGGTTCACACAATAAAACTGCCCAATGGCACACTTTTCAGAATGTATCCCATTGTTCAGTGATACATGACTTTAAATTAAACTTGGTTATTTTATTTATTGCCTCCAATACTTTGTTGGTCCAGTTCTGTGTTTGTTATTTCTACTCTTTCCTTTATATTGGATTTTTTTTTTTTTGCACACATGCGGTTTTTGTTGTTATTTGGTGAGGGTTTATAATTGTGGGAATTTTCTTTTTTGGGGAGAAGGGTGAAAGCCTAGGTAGAGGATGCATTACTTGAGAAAGAATTGGCGTTAATTCAGAACAGGCATATCCAAACAAGAACTCCTTTATCTTTGGATTGTATGTATCACACAAATAGCTCATGTTAAAAACCTAACTCCCTGGTCATTGTTGGTGACCTTGAAATATAGGGGGAGACTTTCTCACTCCCACCCAAAATTGAAGCTCAGACAATCTTTCCCTCTGTTTGAGTCTCTGAACGTTTTTCTTCTTATTTATTCCTTTTCTTAGATATTAGCTCTTCCTAAAACTCTTCTTGAGAGAACACAAAGAATGAAGCTCTCTGGCAATCCCAGAGGTTTCAGTAGCTTTTTGGTCTCTCTACACACCTTGGGATGGTTTTCTGACTTTGCCCCTGATCCCAGTGATCTTCATTTGGGGAGTGGGTACCAGGGATTGAACTCAATGGCACTGGACCACTGAGCCACATCCCCAGTCCTATTTTGTATTTTATTTTGGGACAGGATTTCACTGAGTTGCTTAGCACCATGCTGTTGCTGATGTTGGTTTTGAACTTGTCATCCTCCTGTCTCAACCTCCTGAGCCACTTGGATTACAGGTGTGTGCCACCATGTCTGGCCCCAGTGATCTTCTTGACTTCCATTTATATAAGTTTTAAAAATATATAATCCTCCTGATATTTTTAGATGATTTGTTGTTGTAGAATTTTGACATATGTAGTTTGCCATATTACTGTACATATTTTTGACACTCTAATTAGTTTTACACATATGCCCATGTGGTAGAGTGGGAAGTTGAATTCAAATATCATGAACTAGTCATATTCTTCTAGCTTGAATTTTATTAGCATTAGTATTAAATTTTTATATGAATTATATTTAGATTATCATTTCAGATTTTCCATTTTAAGATTCAGAGCTTACCAGCAGTCTCAACCATAATTTCATATCTCAGGGGAGATTTTCTAGTCTAGCTTGGGTGATGTCAGGTATCCACTCTAGGTCCAGTCAGATTAAAAGG
>NW_026692334.1:0-21098 GCF_021218885.2 Marmota monax | reverse complement strand
TTTTTTTGGGGATCCAACATGGCGGCGAGAGGGGAGGCAGCGCTTTCAGTACCTCCGCAACAACGGGGTCAGAGAGACCCATGGATACGCTTAGATTCGACCTGCTGAGAAACTCCTAGCAAAATTCCACTAAAGAGAGACCGGCGGGGAATCGGTAGGATTTTTGGAGGTGACAGTTTGCGCTAGACGAGTGAATCTCCGCCACGCAGCGCAGAGGTCCAGACCCGCCAGCCGCTGCCGGCTGTCGGCTGCCTGCGGCCCCCGTGTCAGGGCGGATAGCCTCCAAGGCGCAGCGCAGCAGGAGCGGTGCAGGGACTCAAGGAAGAGGTCTCTTGCCAAGCCTTCATGAAATAGTGAACCGGGAGCTGAAACCAACCAGAGACAGACCAGTCCCACCCCTCCCTTCGGACACTCCGGCAAGGAGCCTGGGGCCCGCCATAGCAGAGAGGTGACATCACCAGAGTTCCGCCGACAGAATCCCTTCCCAGCGGAATCCACGTTAGCAGGTTTGTGACTCCCAACCCCTCCAGATACAAGCAGCCAGGAAACCTCGGGAATCTCTCCGGGGGTGTGTCTGTAGGGAAGCAGAGGGGATTCCAGATCCCCACCTCCCCTTAACACCAGCCACAATACCCAAGATCTTAGCCGCCAGTTTCTGGGGGCGTGCCCACCAAAGGGGTCCGGAAAAATTAAACTGTTGGTTCCCAGATCACCCCACCACAGCACTGGGGCTGAGATGAATGACAGAGAGGGTGTTCATCGTTCAGGATATAGGACACGCGGTGGGGCTGCAAGTGTAATCAGATCCTTGGGGAACCGCCTCCGGTGAACAGGACCTGGCTGGCTGGCTGGGAGGAGGAACAGTGAAAGGGCTCTGGACTAACAGGATTCAGAGACTCCCAGGAGCCACCTTACAGGGATTTCTGTCAGCACATAGAGGGCAGAAGCTCGGCTCAGAGGGCACAGCTCCGCCTATTGGAAGAGAAGAAAATGGGATTCAGCCATAGAACAGGAGCCTGCTCTTACCAGAGCATACACCGAGAACCGAGCGGCTGAGCTCCGGCTCCTGGAACTGCACTTTCCCAGGGCTGAGGAGCCCGAGGAGTCTGCTTCTCAGTCCGGGTCCTGCTGAGTACTGTGGAGGTGGATGCCAACCGAGCCTTCGTGGGCAGTGGCAGCAGGACTGAGACGGGGCCTGCTGGGACCGGTCGGGACTCACCCGTTGCTTTGGTCGCCCGGCGGAGGGAACGAGATGCCGCTGTTCGCAGGGGATGCCAGCATGGCAGAGATCTGATGTCATCGGAGAGCGGCCGAGGAGAGAACTTCATTGGTGCCAGCGGCAACGGAAACAGTTGGTCTCCTGGTAGGGAGGGTAAGTCACAGATACCCGAGTTTCTCTCACTTTGTCATCGAGCCAGAGGGGAGGAGCGGGGCCGCCGCCCGTGCCCGCAAGGTAGTCAGACCTGTGACAAACCTGCAGATCAGGCCCAGTGGTCTGCAGGCGTGGTAGGAGGGGCAGGGCAGAGCCGCCGCCCACGCCGGCAAGGTAAGCAGACCTGCAGCAGACCGGCGGATCAGGCCCAGTGGCCTGACAGCGTGGTACACACTTCACCCCAACTGGAGTAGGGGCAGAGCAGAGCCTTCGCCCGCGCCCAGATCAGGCCCAGCGGTCTGCCTGTGTGGTGGTCAAGTGACCCCATTTGGAGTGGGGGCAGAGCGGAATTGACACCCGTGCCCGCAAGGTGGGCAGACCGGCGACCAACCTGCAGATCAGGCCTAGCGGTCCCCGGGCGTGGTAGGAGGGGCAGGGCAGAGCCTTCGCCCCCACCTGCAAGGTAGGCAGACCTGCGACAGAACGGTGGATCAGGCCAAGGGGTCCGCGGGCGTGGTAGACACCTCACACCAATTGGAGGAGGGGCAGAGCAGAGCCCCCGCCCACACCTGCAAGGGAGACTTTTCAACTATACAAGAAGAATATAAATATATGGGGGGGGGGGAATTTCAAAAACACAACAGTTTCATCAAGAATAAAGAAACGCAAGCAGTATGAAAAGACAAGGAAAGAAAGGACCACAAGCAATGCAGGTCAACGCAAATTTAGAAGAGGTAACAGCTGCAGCAGATGGAATGTCAGATAAAGAATTCAGGATATACATGCTTCAGATAATCTGGAGTATCAAGGAAGACATTAGACAGCAAAATCAGACAATGAAAGATCACTTCGACAAGGAATTACACAAACAAATCCAGGAAGCAAAGGATCAACTTTACAGGGAGATAGAGGTTATAAAAAACAAACAAACAGAAATCCTAGAAATGCAGGAAGCAATAAACCAACTTAAAAACTCAATTGAGAATACTACCAGCAGAGTAGAACACTTAGAAGATAGAACATCAGACAATGAAGACAAAGTATTTCAACTTGAAAAGAACATAGACAGCTCAGCAAGACTGTTAAGAAACCATGAGCAGAACATCCAAGAAATATGGGATAACATTAAGAGACCAAACTTAAGAGTCATTGGGATACAGGAAGGTATAGAACTCCATACCAAAGGAATGAGCAATTTATTCCATGAAATAATACGAGAAAACTTCCCAGACTTGAAGAATGAGACAGAATCCCCAATTCTAGAAGCTTACAGGACACCGAATGTGCAAAATCATAAGAGATCCACACCTAGACACATTATAATGAAGATGCCCAACATACAGAATAAGGAGAGAATTTTAAAAGCTACAAGAGAAAGGAAGCAGATTACATTTAGGGGCAAGCCAATCAGGATAACAGCTGATCTTTCAACACAGACTCTGAAAGCTAGAAGATCCTGGAATAACATATTTCAAACACTGAAAGAAAATGGGTTCCAACCAAGAATTGTGTATCCAGTGAAATTAAGCTTCAGGATGGAAGATGAAATTAAAATCTTCTATGACAAACAAAAGTTAAAAGAATATGCAGCTAGAAAACCGTCTCTTCAAAACATCCTCGGCAAAACATTACAGGAAGAGGAAATGGAAAATAACAATGAAAACCAACAGTGGGAGGTAGGACAGTAAAAGGGGGGGGATAATCAAAGAGGAAAACAAACCATGTTTAGTAACATAAATAAACAAATATGGCTGGAAGAACAACCCATATCTCAATAATAACCCTAAATGTTAATGGCTTAAACTCACCAATTAAGAGACACAGGCTAGTAGAATGGATCACAAAACAAGACCCAACAATATGCTGCCTACAGGAGATGCATTTGATAGGAAAAGACATACATAGGCTGAAGGTGAAAGGTTGGGAAAAATCATATCACTCATATGGACTTCAGAAACAAGCAGGAGTGTCCATACTCATATCAAATAAAATAGATTTCAAGCCCAAGTTAATCAAAAGGGATAAAGAGGGACACTACATACTGCTTAAGGGAACCATACACCAACAAGACATAACAATCATAAATATATATGCCCCAAACAATGGTGCAGCTATGTTCATCAAACAAACTCTTCTCAAGTTCAAGAGTCTAATAGACCACCATACAATAATCATGGGAGACTTCAACACACCTTTCTCACCACTGGACAGATCTTCCAAACAAAAGTTGAATAAGGAAACTATAGAACTCAATAACACAATTAATAACCTAGACTTAATTGACATATATAGAATATACCACCCAACATCAAGCAGTTACACTTTTTTCTCAGCAGCACATGGATCCTTCTCAAAAATAGATCATATATTATGTCACAGGGCAACTCTTAGACAATATAAAGGAGTAGAGATAATACCATGCATCCTATCTGATCATAATGGAATGAAACTGAAAATCAACGATAAAAGAAGGAAGGAAAAAGCATACATCACTTGGAGAATGAACAATAGGTTACTGAATGATCAATGGGTTATAGAAGACATCAAGGAGGAAATTAAAAAATTCTTAGAGATTAATGAAAACACAGACACAACATGTCGGAATCTATGGGACACATTGAAAGCACTTCTAAGAGGAAAATTCATTGCTTGGAGTTCATTCCTTAAAAAAAGAAAAAAACAACAAATAAATGATCTCATACTTCATCTCAAAATCCTAGAAAAAGAAGAGCAAAACAACAGCAAAAGAAGTAGAAGGCAAGAAATAATGAAAATCAGAGCTGAAATTAATGAAATCAAAACAAAAGAAACAATTGAAAAAATTGACAAAATTAAAAGTTGGTTCTTTGAAAAAATAAACAAAATCGACAGACCCTTAGCCATGCTAGCGAAGAGAAGAAGAGAGAGAACTCAAATTACTAGCATACGGGATGAAAAAGGCAATATCACAACAGACACTTCAGAAATACAGAAGATAATCAAAAAATATTTTGAATCCTTATACTCCAATAAATTAGAAGATAGTGAAGGCATAGATAAATTTCTTAAGTCATATGATCTGCCCAGATTGAGTCAGGAGGATACAGACAACCTAAACGACCAATATCAATCGAGGAAATAGAAGAAACCATCAAAAGACTACCAACTAAGAAAAGCCTAGGACCGGATGGGTATACAGCAGAATTTTGCAAAACCTTTAAAGAGGAACTAATACCAATACTTTTCAAGCTACTTCAGGAAATAGAAAAAGAGGGAGAACTTCCAAATTAATTCTATGAGGCCAACATCACCCTGATACCTAAACCAGACAAAGACACTTCAAAGAAAGAAAACTTCAGACCAATATCTCTAATGAACCTAGATGCAAAAATCCTCAATAAAATTCTGGCGAATCGGATACAAAAACATATCAAAAAAATTGTGCACCATGATCAAGTAGGATTCATCCCTGGGATGCAAGGCTGATTCAATATACGGAAATCAATAAATGTTATTCACCACATCAATATACTTAAAAATAAGAACCATATGATCATCTCGATAGATGCGGAAAAAGCATTCGACAAAGCACAGCATCCCTTTATGTTCAAAACTCTAGAAAAACTAGGGATAACAGGAACATACCTCAATATTGTAAAAGCAATCTATGCTAAGCCTCAGGCTATCATCATTCTGAATGGAGAAAAACTGAAGGCATTCCCTCTAAAATCTGGAACAAGACAGGGATGCCCTCTCTCTCCACTTCTGTTCAACATAGTTCTCGAAACACTGGCCAGAGCAATTAGACAGACGAAGGAAATTAAAGGCATAAAAATAGGAAAAGAAGAACTTAAATTATCACTATTTGCAGATGATATGATTCTATACCTAGCAGACCCAAAAGGCTCTAAAAAGAAACTATTAGAGCTAATAAATGAATTCAGCAAAGTGGCAGGATACAAAATCAACACGCATAAATCAAAGGCATTCCTGTATATCAGACACAAATCCTCTGAAATGGAAATGAGGACAACCACTCCATTCACAATATCTTCAAAAAAAAATAAAATACTTGGGAATCAACCTAACAAAAGAGGTGAAAGACTTATACAATGAAAACTACAGAACCCTAAAGAGAGAAATAGAAGAAGATCTTAGAAGATGGAAAAATATACCCTGTTCATGGATAGGCAGAACTAACATCATCAAAATGGCGATATTACCAAAAGTTCTCTATAGGTTTAATGCAATGCCAATCAAAATCCCAACGGCATTTCTTGTAGAAATAGAGAAAGCAATCATGAAATTCATATGGAAAAATAAAAGACCCAGAATAGCAAAAACAATGCTAAGCAGGAAGTGTGAATCAGGCGGTATAGCGATACCAGACTTCAAACTATACTACAGAGCAATAGTAACAAAAACAGCATGGTACTGGTACCAAAACAGGCGGGTGGACCAATGGTACAGAATAGAGGACACAGAAACCAATCCACAAAACTACAACTATTTTATATTTGATAAAGGCGCTAAAAGCATGCAATGGAGGAAGGATAGCATCTTCAACAAATGGTGCTGGGAAAACTGGAAATCCATATGAAACAAAATGAAACTGAATCCCTTTCTCTCGCCACGCACAAAAGTGAATTCAAAATGGATCAAGGAGCTTGATATCAAATCAGAGACACGCCGTCTGATAGAAGAAAAAGTTGGCTACGATCTACATACTGTGGGGTCGGGCTCCAAATTCCTCAATAGAACACCCATAGCACAAAAGTTAATAACTAGAATCAACGAATGGGACTTACTCAAACTAAAAAGTTTTTTCTCAGCTAAAGAAACAATAAGAGAGGTAAATAGAGAGCCTACATCCTGGGAACAAATCTTTACTCCTCACACTTCAGATAGAGCCCTAATATCCAGAGTATACAAAGAACTCAAAAAATTAGACAATAAGATAACAAACAACCCAATCAACAAATGGTCCAAGGACCTGAACAGACACTTCTCAGAGGAGGACATACAATCAATCAACAAGTACATGAAAAAATGCTCACCATCTCTAGCAGTCAGAGAAATGCAAATCAAAACCACCCTAAGATACCATCTCACTCCAGTAAGATTGGCAGCCATCATGAAGTCAAACAACAACAAGTGCTGGCGAGGATGTGGGGAAAAGGGTACACTTGTACATTGCTGGTGGGACTGCAAATTGGTGCAGCCAATTTGAAAGAAGTATGGAGATTTCTTGGAAAGCTGGGAATGGAGCCACCATTTGACTCAGCTATTCCCCTTCTTGGTCTATTCCCTAAAGACCTAAAAAGAGCATGCTACAGGGACACTGCTACATCGATGTTCATAGCAGCACAATTCACAATAGCAAGACTGTGGAACCAACCCAGATGCCCTTCAATAGACGAATGGATTAAAAAAATGTGGCATTTATACACAATGGAGTATTACTCTGCATTAAAAAATGACAAAATCATAGAATTTGCAGGGAAATGGATGGCACTAGAGCAGATTATGCTAAGTGAAGCTAGCCAATCCCTAAAAAACAAATGCCAAATGTCTTCTTTGATATAAGGAGAGTAACTAAGAACAGAGTAGGGATGAAGAGCAGGAGAAGAAGATTAACATTAAACAGAGATGAGAGGTGGGAGGGAAAGGGAGAGAAAAGGGAAATTGCATGAAAATGGAAGGAGACCCTCAGGGTTATACAAAAGAACATACAAGAGGAAATGAGGGGAAAGGGGAAAATAATACAATGGGGAGAAATGAAGGTCAATAGAGGGGGTAGAGAGAGAAGAGGGGAGGGGAGGGGAGGGGAGGGGGGATAGTAGAGGATAGGAAAGGTAGCAGAACACGACAGTCACTAGTATGGCAATATGTAAATCAATGGATGTGTAATTGATGTGATTCTGCAATATGTATATGGGCTAAAAATGGGAGTTCATAACCCACTTGAAGCAAAGTGTGAAAGATGATATATCAAGAACTATGTAATGTTTTGAACAACCAACAATAAACCAAAAAAAAAATTTAAAAAAAAAAAGAATTTTTGCATCTATGTTCACCAGAGAGGGAAAAGATGGTTTGCATTTTCTTTCTTTGATAGTCCCTTATGAGGGTGATATTGACTGTGTAGAATTTGGAAGAAATTTTTTTCTTTATATTTCATGGGATAATTTGAGAAGCATTGGTGTTAGTTCTTTAAAAGACTGGTAAATTTCAGCCATGATTCTATGCAGTCTAGGGTGTTTCTTTGTTGGAATACTACACTAATGCTTCAGTCTTGTTGCTTGTTATTGGTGTGTTTAGATTTTATTTACACCCTTGGTTCAGTTTTGGTAAGTAGTAACTGTCTAGAATGTGTTTCAAACTAGTCACTAATGATTTCAGTGACTAGTGAGATTTTTTAGTTGGGAAATCTGCTGTTATTTTGGTGTGTTGGATAAAATTCCTCTGAAATTCAGTGATGTCTGTTATAATATCCTCGTTTTCATTTTTAATTTTATTAATTTGGGGTCTTTTATTTCTTTTGGTTAATTTGTTTAAGGGTTTATGAACCTTGTTTATATTTTCAAAGAACCAAATCTTTGTTTTATATCTTCTTTTTGGATTTTTCTCTTACCGATATAATAATGACCTTGTATTTTTCTCCTACCTAATTTTGGCTTGAAGACTGCTTTGTCAGATATAAGAAAAGCTACTCCAGTTTGCTTTTGAGTTGCATTTGATGGAATGACATCTTTCATTCTTATAATTTTCAGTCCTTGAGTATCTTTGCTGGTGAGGTATGTTTCTTGAGAACAATACAGTTGGTTCCTTTCTGCCAGTCTATGTCTTTTAATTAGATAATTACAGCCATAAACTATAAAGAGGTATATATTACCTCTGTTATTCTGTTTTATTTCTGATTCTCATTTGTGTATCTACTTTTCTAATGAGATTTGGTCCTTCCAATGCTCTCATGGTCATTTTTATTTTCTTCCTCTGTGTTGAATTTCTTTAAGTATCTTCTTCAGTGCTAGTTTAATGGTCGCAAATATCTTTCATTTATAATTATTTTGAAAGATTTTTAATTATCTTTCAATTCTGAAGGATGACTTTGATAGATATAGTAATCTAGGCTGGCAGTTATTTTTCTCAGCATTTGAAATACAACATTGTATGCCTTGTTACCCTTTAGAGTTGCTGTTAAGAAATCTATCATTCTGATGGGTTTGCCTCTATAAGTGACTAGGCACTTATTTCTTACCACTTGTAAATCTTTTCTTTTTTTTCTGAAATTTGAGCATTTAATTATGAATGTCACGGAGAAGTTCCTTTATAGTCATCTATATTTGGCGTTTTGAATACTCCAGTATCTATCTGCATTTCCTTCTCATTCTCATGATTAGGAAACTTTTTTGCTGTTATTTCACTAAACAAATTTTCTGCGCTATTACCTTTTATCTCTTATCCTTCCTCAAAACCTATAAGTCTTAAATGTTCTTTGGATATTATCCCAGAGTTCTTGTATATTTTCTTCATAATTCCTCATGTTTCCTTTGTCGTTGACTGAAACTTCTTGTTCATTCAACTTGTCTTTGAGACCTGACATGCTTTTTTCTGCTTGTTATATTGAGAAGTTCCACTGAATAGTTTGACTTACTGAGTTTTTTATTTTCAAGATTTATTTCTGTATCGCTATCTCTTTATTGAAAAGTCCTTTCTTATCCTAATGGTTTCCTTAATTCATTCCTTAGCTCTTTTAATTCATTGATATTCCAAAAATCAAACTTTTTAATGGATGAATATCTTTTTTACTTTTAAATTGAGCCTTTTAACTTAGCTGATTGTACTTTATTATGAACTCAAGGCTGGTGAGCATATCCCAGCATCAAACAACCCACATGACATGTTCAAAGTGCTATATTCAGCTGGGCACAGTGTTGCACAACTTTAATCACAGATTCTTGGGAGGCTGAGGTAGGAGGATCATGAGTTCAAAGCCAGCCTCAGCAACTTAGTAAGTCCCTAAGCAACTCAGAGAGAACTTTCTTTCTAAATAAAATGCAAAAAAGGGCTGTGGAGGTAGCTCAGTGGTGAAATGCCCCTAAATTCAATCCGCAGTACCAAATAGTATTATGTTTAATCCCTATTACCAATTGAAACGAGAAAAGAACCCCAGTTACAGAAAAGCTTGAAAGTAAACCATACATTAAAATGCAATAAAAACTTACTGAAAATATTGTCTACAACTGTACTCATCTAAGAGAAGAAAAGGGGTATAATAATATAAAAGAAGCTAAAAAGTTAGGCAATGTAGAAAGTCAAATTAATATTAAATTTCTCCAGCTGTATTTAGTCTAAATTGTATAGGAGCTGGAATGTGTAGCCTACTTCAACTTTTATCATCTTGATCTTTCACCCGAACCTCATGTGATAGATCTTTTTCCAGCCTTCTTTTTTAAACAGTATATGTATTTTTACATTAAAAGAGTGATTTTATGGGTTATGTGTTTATTTATTTATCTTCTATTTGATGATATATAACTTTTACTTAAAGTTCATATATTACAATAATTATTGAAATGTTTGGATTCAAATGTTTTATTTTGTTTTATGTTTTTATGACAATTTCTTTGTTCCTTTTCCCTCTGTGCCTGCCTATTTTTTTAAGTAATCAATTTTTAATAATTCAAATCAACTTCTGTTAAGGTCTGTAAACAAGTCTGGATGGCGCCTGGCATTTTGCCAGAGGGAGTGGTTAATGTTAAAGTCTGTAAACAAGTCTGGATGGCGCCTGGCAAATGCCAGAGG
Source organism: Marmota monax (assembly GCF_021218885.2). Lineage (NCBI taxonomy): Eukaryota > Metazoa > Chordata > Mammalia > Rodentia > Sciuridae > Marmota > Marmota monax. The sequence continues at coordinate 10,939 of NW_026692334.1, read as the reverse complement.
GAGTGGTTTGTGAAGTAACACCAGCGAGCCATTAAGTGTGGAGATTCCTTATTGGTTGACTGATGTATCTAGTTTATGTTAATTAGATAAGCTGTGTGGAATGTATAAATACTGCTCCTGTCCTACAATAAACGGCTTCCACTCCTGCTGTATCAATCTACACAAGTTCCTCGTCACCCCCCCGGCTAGTTTGCTGCAGCCAGACTGCGGCAAACTTCATTATTAATATTCTAACTATACATTCTTTCATGTATTCTAGTGGTTTCCTACAATATCTTAAATTATAAGATATCAACTATACAGTTAGAATGCTACAGAATGTATTTTTTTTGTTGTTCTGCTTATATATACATGACAGTAGTGTGTATTTTGACATATTATTCATACATGGAGTAAAATTTATTCTCATTAGGATCCCATTCTTGTGGTCAAACATGATGTGGAGTTATACTAGTCATTTATTTACATATGAGCATAGGAAAGTTATGTCCAATTCATTCTACTGTCTTTCCTATTCCTGTTCTCCCACCCTTCCCTTTATTTCCCTTTGTCTAATCCAATGAACTTTTATTCTGTTCCCATATTATGTTAGGATCTGCATATCAGAGAAACATTATGCCTTTGGTTTTTTGGGACTGGCTTATTTCTCTTAGCATGACAGTGTCTAGTTCCATCCATTTACTGGCAAATGTCATAATTTCGTTCTTGCTTATGGCTAAGTAATATTCCATTGTGCATATATACCACATTTTCTTTATCCGTTTATCTGTTGAAGGGTACCAGATTGGTTTCATAGCTTAACAATTGTAAATTAACCTATTACAAACATTGATGTGGCCACATCACTGTAGTGTGCTGATTTTAAGTCCCCTTGGGTATATGCCAGAGTGGGATAACTGGATTGAATGGTGGTTCCATTCCAAGTCTTCTGAGGAATCTCCATACTGCTTTCCAGAGTGAGGGCAAAGGTACACTCATACGTTGCTGGTGGGACTGCAAATTGGTGCAACCACTGTATTAGCTTTTGACTTTAATGTTTTTCTTACTGATTTGTGTGTCTACTAGAAATTCATTGAATTCTAGATATTTTAAATTTTATACTTTTTGGTGTTAGAGCTTTTTATTTGATTGAAGAGTTTTCAACTTTAATCTGGCATGTAAGTGAATCACTTGCATTAAATTTTATCCTTTTAGTATTATTATTAAGCTTTGTGAGGGTTGGTTCAAAGAAGGCTTTAGTCTATAGCTAATTTGACCAACTTCTAAAGTATAATCATAAGAGGACTCTTTTTGTTGCCCTATCATTTTTTGAGCTTTAGGATTTGTTCATATTGATATGATTCTTGACACCTCATAGATTTCACCTGTTTTAATTTACTGTAATAAGGTCAAAAATACAAAGAAAACTGCATTTTTTTCTGGAGCTCTCTCCATCTCTCTGTATTGTTGATTTCACTTCAGTACTCCTCCTAAAAAAATTTGAGGCTTCTTTACCATCTTCACCTCTGAACTCTGGTGGTTAAAATCATTGAAACTTCTTGGCTTTGTTTGATTACTTTTGCTGTTAGTACAACTGGAAACAGCCTTCTGAAAATAACCTATGTCAATCAAAACTCTCTGTCAGTCCCTCTTCTTTTGCTAATGTATAGTACCCTAAACTGGGTATTTTTTTTTTTAAAGAAAAAGGTTTATCCCAGCATCCAAGGAGGCTGAGACAGGAAGATAGTGAGTTCAAAGCCAGCCTCAGCAAATTAGCAAGGCCCTAAGCAACTCAATGAGACTCTTTTTCTAAATATAAAAAAAAGGGTTGGGGATGTGGCTCAGTGTTAAGTGCTCCTGAGTTCAATCCTTGGTACTAAAAAAAGAAAGAAAGAAAAAGTTTTATTTTGGCTCACATTTCTGAAGGTCCACAGTTGAGTGTCCAAATCTCCCTTCTTGTGGCAGTGTCCTGAAGCAGTTCATGACCCTTGGATGACACCAGATTCAGACCACAGCAAATACTTTGTTTCCCTTCTATGCAGGCCTTGGTGAGCACCTTATGTGCTTTCATTCTCTCAGAGATCCTAGTCCTGCATTGGATATTGCCCAATATTTAAAACCTATTTTTCCATTTTAAATTTGTTTTCTAGTTGTTTCTAGCAGCAGGATCATTTTCATGTGCTATTTGCATATATATGAAATACTCTGATAATTATTTAAAAAGTAACAAATTATTTTCACTTACCACTGAACGGGTACACAATAGTAATACGTCATAGACATAATGATATCTCATACCAGATCTTGGCATATAAATAAATACTATTAAACATTAAAATACCCCAAACTTCTTTAGAGTAAAGACTGCTTTCTGAAATAGGACACAGAAAGTAAAAGATGGTCACTGAAATTCTTGTTACAGCAGAAAGTAAAAACATGCTAAAATATTGATGAAAGTACATCAAAGTGCTACAGGTGCCTACACAGCTCTCATACAAACAATATTTAAACAATTTGAATATGTATAAAAATTACAGTTAAATATTGTGTTTAAAATAATCTTTGATACCATAAAATTTATAAAGCTGTGGGTAAATGGCAAGGCTCTTTTCTATAGGAAAAAGTCTAGATAAATTATACACAGATTCAAATTATTAGAATCTTGCTAATTTGCAATAGCTTTTATACTAATTGTAACTCTCCAGGTAAAATTATCAGTGGATACTAAAAATCATTGATTGCAAATCTGGGGCAGAAGAACTGAATACACAGATAATTAATTAATTAGAAAGGAAAATAAAATATTTTTGGGGTAAGTTGTGATGAACAATGTATTGTAGTCAAACTTATACCTCCAAAACTTCATGGGATCAGTTGAAAAGCAGCATCAGGATGTAGAATAACTTCCTCATTTTAACTTAAATTTAAATTTAAGTTCTTTGCATACAGCACATTTTGGCAAGCACTTCAGGATTTCCAATGAAAAGGAAACAGGTCAGAAGCAATTGCTTATATCATGATATAGAATTGCAATGTAGAATTAATAAAACCACTATTGACTTACACTAAAAAAAAAGCCTAAAACAGAAGCCTTCACCACATAAAGAAAATCTGTTAATAACTTAATTTTCAGGTAGAAAAATTCCACACATTTAAGATAGAAAAAAATAAAGATTTCTTGTAACCCATCTGCTATCAATTTTGCATGTAATTAAATTGCACTACTCCTGAGAAAGCAGGAAAAATAATGTATATCACAGGAGAAAACAATGAACAGAAAAAGTATTTGAGTGGCACATTTGTTAAATTAGCAGACAAGGACTTCAAAATAACCATAATAAAAATGCTAAATGATTTACCAGAAATACTGAATACAATGGTGAAGAGAGAGGACAGTTCAGGAGACATGAAATCTCTTTAAAAAATAACAGAAATTTTTAGAAGAGAATGTGTGTAGTATTTGAAATGAAATTATTGGATGAGATTGAGAATGGATAGATCAATAGAGAAAAGAATCAGTATACTAAATATCAACGAATAGAAACTATCTAATTTGAAACTATCTAATTTGAAGCCTAACATGATGGTCAATTTTAGGAATAGATTGACCGGATTAGGGATACCTAAACAGCAGTCAGACATTATTTCTAGGTTTTCTGAGGATGTATCCAGGAGAGACTGACACACACCTTAGTTAACCAAATGGGGAAGATCTACCTACCATGTGAGAGGACACCATCCTATCTGCTGAGAATCTGGACCTACAAAAAGTTAGAAGAAATGAAAATTAACTCATTCTCTCCCGGGACAGTCTTCTTTCCCTTATCCGTGGATACCAGAACTTCAGATTCTTTGGCCTTAGGACACTTAGAGTTATACCAATGGCAATTTGGGTTCTCAGGCTTTGGGTTTTGGATTAAGAATTATCCTATCAGCATTTTTTTTTTTTTTGCTCTGAAGCCCCTAAATATAGACTGAGCCACTATCAGTCTCCAAGGTTCTCTAGCCTGCAAACGACCTGGTATGGGAATACTCAGCCTTCTTCATCACAAAAGTCAATTATTCTTATCTATTTATCTATCTATCTAGTCATCCATCCATCTTAGTGGATCTGTCACTAGAGAACCTGATTATTATATACAAATAGAAAAATATTGAAAGAAATGAATAAAACCACTATGACTTAAAGAGATAATAACAAACCTAAAATTCATGGTGTCACAATCACAGGAAGAGGATAGAAAATGGAGACAAATAGTAATACAAGCTAAAAATTTCAAAATTTAAAAAAATCCTTAACCTTCACATTCAAGAAGAAAGTCCCAAATTTAAAATATATATATATATGTGTATATATATATATATATATATATATATATATATATATATATAATGGAAATCAACCAGATGATAGCATTGTCAAACTATTAAAAATCTGATATAAAGAGAACATCCTGAAAGAAGTCAATAAAAAATAAAAAGGAGTGAAGAAACAAATAAAACAGCAACAACAAAAAGCCACGTAATTTTTCAGCACAATAGATGGAAAGCAGAATGCAATGGAATGGCATCTGCAAAAACTTATCATAAAACCCTTATTTTTCTAGAATTTTATAGAGAGTGAAAATATTCTTTATATGTGAAGAAAAATAAACTTTCAGTTAAACAAAAACCAAAAAAATGAGTCACTGGCTGACCAATGATGTAACAGCTCCTATACAAAGTGAATCATATTGAAGAAAATAAGACTGAAAGAAATTATGATTGATAAAAAATTTGCATTTTATATGAAATAGGGTGATATTAATTTAAAATAGAAGAAAAGTTAAGAAAGCATTTTGTAATCCCTGAAATAAGTACAACAAAATTTGTTTAAAGTTAATAAAATTTCATATGGCAGATAAAGTGAAATGCAAAAAAATAGTCTATTATTTCTTTAAAAGAGAGGGGAGGAGGAAGATTGAAACAAAAAAATAGTATTGACAGCTTTTAATGATATGAACCAATCAAACAATGGGATCTAAAAGATGAACTTGCATATACCTAAAAGCTTGTATATTCACTGAAATATGAACTAATAACTAGCAGAACTGAAGAAAGAAGTATAGAAATCCACAATTATTGTTGAAGGTGCCTACTATACAATTTTATTTGCATTAATTTTTAGAAAATCAAGTGCCAATTCCATCAGAGGGAAATCTATTTTTAATTTAAATGCATCTTTGACATATAAAAATATAGAAATTGTATATGCTTGTGAAGTACCATGTGATGTTAGGATGTAAGGGTACATTAGGTTCATATCAGGGTAAATTAATTACCTCCTCAAATATTTCTGATTTTTTGTGATAAAAACATTCAAAATCTTTTGTTTTATCTTTCTGAAATATTCTGTATAATTATCTGTAATTACACTGCTTTGCAATAGTACCCTAGAACATCTTACTCCTTTATGATCAACATGATCAACATGAGGAAAGTCTTGGTACTTGCACTTTGTAGAGATGTGACTGCAAACAAAAAAAACCAACATATTCTCAGGGTGATGAAAATATTACTTTTATCTTGATTAGGACAGAGATTTCACAAGTGTATTGATTTGACAAACTCCTAAACTCCTTGTGCTATATACTAAAATCTGTGCATTTTATTGCATGTAAATTCTATCTTTTTAATATATATATATATATATATATATATATATATATATATATATATATATTTAAGTTGCAGTTGGACACAATATCTCTATTTAATTTTGTGTGTTGCTAAGGATCTAACCCAGTGCCTCATGCGTGAGAGACTGGCACTCTACCAATGAGCTACAGCCCTGGCCCACATGTAAATTCTATCTTGACAACACTTCAAGAGTGCCTTTTCATTACTCATCATATTAATATTGGATTATCTATATGTTTGTATGTATTATTTTCCCTGCTGGAATTTTAGTGTTCTGCTAAACTTATTTGCCTTTGCAAATAAGCAACTTGAGCAACTAAATTATAATGTAAATATTGAATCCAACATCTGAAATCTGATTAATTTTATTTTATGTTCTAGAGCAAGGGTTGCCAGACTATAGACCATGGGCTAAATTTGGCTGAAATATGTTTTTATATGGCTCACAAGCTAAGAATGTTTTGATTTTCTTTCATTTTAAATAATTATGCAAAAATCCAAAAATGAAAATAATGTATGGCATAAAGATACATAAAATTTCAACTTAAGATTTCATAAAAAATGTTTTATTAAAATTCAAGATAGTTTAAATAAAAAATGTGAATAAATATACAATGCCAGCAGTGAACATGATAAAGCAAAGATGGTTAAGTACATATAAGATAAATAAGGAGAACTGATAAAGGTTAAAGTTGAAAGTGCTTCTGTCAGTGGAAAGATAGAGCCCAGAAGAATGGATGGTAAAATGTGTTCAAGCCCTTTGTAACAAAATGTGTTATAAATTAATTAAAATAGCAAAAAATATTTGTAATCATAAGCCATGCAAATAATCAACTAATTTATATTATGCAAATTAGTAGATGGGAGTCACACTACAGTATAAGTGATTGTCTAGGTAACTAAAATGGATGTAATTTGGAAGTCTGCGAGATAAGGAGATAACTGGTTTCTGCCTACACAGTTTCAGCAGCTTTGCAAAGATGAGATTTATAAATACTTTATAGATTAAAGAAATTAACCAGAGCATCACTAAACTGAAAGTACCACCTACACTTCTTGCACAGTTTTCTATTAATAGTACTTGAAGCATTAGCTGCCAAGGCCCTGGAATAAATTATTACGGAATTAGAGTTTGCAGAGATGAATTATTGCCTCTCGTGTGCACATTACTTGTAGCAAGAAAATGCCATATTTGGAGTCAATTTCTTGTACAGTCCAAAAGCTATGAGCAGTTATGATGACATAAGAGCTTAGACTTACAGCCTTATTAATGTTTTATAGAAACAGGGTGGAGAAGATAAAATGGATAATAATTTAAATGAAGGCTAGATGGTCTTCAATAGCTCTTGATCCCTTTTTGGTCTCAACTGTACTTTTAAGAGTGCAAACTGACATTCATTCTTTGCTTTAAGAGAAACCTTTATTCTATGGTGCTATTTATTAAGGAGGAAGATTATCATTATAAAATGTTGAGATTCACAATAAGTTTTAATATATTGCTTCAAAGTAGGGTGAAAATACACTTAAGATCAAAATCTAATTGATATAATGATTTTAACTTTTACTGGTAGATGTACCCATTGGGAATTATTTAATCAAAAAGGAAAATTTATTACTGGAATAGTATATGAGGTAATTCACCATTCCCAAGGGCTTCTTGTGGCCTTTTCTCCGAAATAATAAGGACCAATAACTTGTGTCCTTCCAGGGCTTGCTCTTCAGTCATCACCTTAGCCTGCTTCCTTGTTCACTTGTAATTCTGACTTATTTGCTTTCACAGCTGAAAAAGGCTACCTTTGGCATTCAGGATTAGGCTACTCTGCTTTAGAGGGCACTATAATATGGACTAAACCTCCAGAATCTTTCTAAAGAAATATGTTGGGGTCATTTGTGTCAGTTGGGTACCTTTCCTAGTCTAACTAAAAGGGTCCAAGTAGTAACCTACCTAATGTATCCAGGGGGAAAGTATCATTATTCTACTCTGATAGGATCTTACTTTTCAAACCATAAAGTATGATGAAGGACAAGCTGACAAGTATTAGATGTCTAAAAAAAAAGTTGTCATCTATTAAACAAGAATGCTTTATCAACCCTGAGTGAAGTAATAGGAAAAAAATCTGCTTTATCTCAGTTTTTTTGTGTGTAGCTATAACAAAATATTTGAGTCTGGGTTCTTTTATAAAAAAAGAGTTTTTTTTTTTTTTTTTTTTTTTTGTTCACAGTTTTAAAGGTCTAAGAGCACAGTTCTAATATCAGCTTCTGGTGCAGGCCTCATGGTAGATAGCATCTCATGGTAGGAACATATATAAGAGAAGTTGAATGTTGAGAAAAGAAGCAGAGAGACAGAGACAGAGGTGGAGAAAGAGAGATAGACCCAGAACACATCACTTGTTTTATAATAGTCCATGCATTCAATAAAAAAACATTAATTCCTTCTAGTGACCCAATCATCTTTTCATTTAGTTTAGTTTTAACTGATAACAGAAAAACTTAAAAAATTTACGTATTAGTGGGGTACTATGTGATACTTTTGACACATGTGTATATTGCATGTTATTTAAATTGGATTAAAAATAAATATCTGCTCAAGTATTTTTGCTTATTTATGTTAAAAATTTTCAAAATCTTTCTTCTAGCTTTCTGAAGTATGCAGTAGTTTATTATCTGTATTTAGCCTACAAAATAGAAACATACCATTTCCTAGCTATACCTTGGTACCTGCTGATAAATCTACTCTCTTCAGCCTCTGGTCAATCTGCTTTTGGTAACTGTACTTTTATGAGATCAACATTTTTAGCCTCTCACCTCATATTAAAGGCACTACTTCCCAACACAACCATATGGGTATCAAACTTCAACATGAAATTTACTGGGTATACACCACTTCAACTCAGAGTATACTCTACCCCAGGACTTGGCACAGAGCTTAAAATACAAAATGAAACAAAACAAAAACCTAGTAATTTCCTGAGTGATGGGATGCTAATATTTGATCTTTCCTGCTCCTGAGGTATGTCTCATAATACCCTTGTAGATAGGCATGCTGAGAGAAACTTGTTTTCTAATATTTGGTCTTTGACCAGAGAGCTACAACATTGCTTGGAATTTTCTGGATGTTAAGAGTCTCTTTTGTTGTAAAGTGGCGACTCTTGTTGGGCTCTGGAATGGAGGCTGTTTACCAGAAAGTTTGACATGATTTAAAGGTTGGATTTCCCCTATTCTCCAGAGAGAGAAGAGGGGCTGGGAATGGATTTAATAATTGATTGTGCATACATGTGGAAGCCTCCATAAAAATACCTGAATTGTAGGTTTTGGAATGCTTCTGGGAGGCAAATACATTCACATTGCAGGAGGGTGGTGCATTTCAACTCTATGGGGACAGAAGCTCCTGCATTTGGGACCTTTGTCCTGTGTATTTCTGCTTGGCAGTTCATCTGCATTCTTTATTAGTCGACTATTAGCATAAACATTTCCTGACTTCTTTGAGCCATCTTATCAAAATAATAAAGCAGAGGTAGTGTTCTGATTACTTTCATGATAGTATTTCACATTGCTTTGAACTCATGTACTTTGGAGTGTCTAGTTCAATATGTACTTTGCTCACTGTTTATACAGTCATCATCCCTTCCTGCTTTCAGTTCAGAATGGATATACATTTTAAAAATACAGAAAAACAAAATTCTGAACTATAAATTATCTGTACACTCAGTAGAACAAGATATTTGATGTACTTTCTTCTACACATCTTTCTGATTTAATTAATGTTCTTTTAAAGGTTTAAGAGACAAAAGCAAATAAATAAAACATCTATTATCTTCATCATTTAATTGATCTGGCCAGAAACTCTGCCTCTTGAAATCCAAATTTGTCATTTCCCACCTGAGCTTTATCATGATAAATATTTGTTTTTAAATTCTTTAGGTTTTTCATTGACCTATTCCATGGGTACTTTGTGTTCTATTGATTTTCTCAGCTAGTTCAGTATTGTACATGTGCTTCATAATACAATATTATTGGATTGTACTATCTCAATAGCTTGGGGACTGAGATGTTTATCAGGTACTGCTTAATAGGAATCACCATGAATAGTGCCACAAAAAATAATACGAGGAAAATAAAACTTCTCTTAAGAAATTTTAAATAGGCTTTCTCCCCTTTCTACCTCATAGTCTGTACTTTTAAAAGCTCTGATGATTTCATCTCCAAAGCATATTCCATTTTCTAACCGGAACTTTTATTTTTTCCATCTGTTTGTTTTTGCAGTAGTAGGCATTGAACCTAAGGCCTGCACTGCTCTAGCACTAATCGATGTCCCCAGATCTTTTTTATTTTATTTTGAGACATGGTTTCACTAAGTTGATCAGACTGGCCTTGAACTTGTAATCCTTCCACCTCAACCTCTCAAGTTGCTGGAATTATAGGCCTTCACCACCACATCTGGCTTTTATCTGAATTTTTAATGTTATCTTTTAATATTTTAACTTTCAATATTTAACTTTAATATTTAATGATTATTTTTCAGGCCACAGTCATTCAAGTCAAAATCATAGGTCACTTACCTGAGCCTCAGCTTTCTTACCTTAACAACTTTAAAAGGATTAAAATAAAATGCTTCTAACACCTCATCAACACGTGGCACACACTCAATAAATCTAACTGATAATTTTTACGATATATTATTTTTGACTTGCACATTTTCAGAAGAGCAAAAGGACCATTATGTGCAGAAAATATTTTTAGTCAAAAATGTTCAACATTTTTCCATAAATATTTTTTATATTACAGATATTTTTTTAAGGTCTGTCTTGTTGATAATGTAGTTATATCTTCAGCTAACTTCTCATCATGGAGGAATTTTTCCGAGTTTCACTTAATGATATTTTGTTACTTAAGTATCTAAGACAACAAACCTCACCTAATGTTTTGTATTTTTTGGTAAAACAATACTCTCCTACCTCTTTACTAGATATTATGGTTTAGGTCTTAATTGTTCCCCGGAAGTTCACATGCTTAGTCCTCAGTGCAGCATCATTCAGCCTTCAGCAGCCTTGGGGAGGGGAGTGGATCATGCAGGCTTTGATTTAATGAATGGAGTAGTCCATTTATGGTTTCATAGCTTAATGTGCCAGGAGGAAGAGGCTTTGTTGTAGAAGCTCTCTCTTTCTCTTCAGTAGTTACTTTTCTGCCTGTCATGAGGTGAACTGCCTCTTCTACTACACTCCACCACAATGATGCTCTGCCTCATCATAAACCCTAAAGTAATAGAGTCAACCATGGACTG
>NW_026692333.1:0-9519 GCF_021218885.2 Marmota monax | reverse complement strand
TTTTTACATCTATGTTCACCAGAGAGGGAAACGATGGTTTGCATTTTCTTTCTTTGATAGTCCCTTATGAGGGTAATATTGACTGTGTAGAATTTGGAAGAAATTTTTTTCTTTATATTTCATGGGATAATTTGAGAAGCATTGGTGTTAGTTATTTAAAAGACTGGTAAATTTCAGCCATGATTCTATGCAGTCTAGGGTGTTTCTTTGTTGGAATACTACACCAATGCTTCAGTCTTGTTGCTTGTTATTGGTGTGTTTAGATTTTATTTACACCCTTGGTTCAGTTTTGGTAAGTAGTAACTGTCTAGAATGTGTTTCAACCTAGTCACTAATGATTTCAGTGACTAGTGAGATTTTATAGTTGGGAAATCTGCTGTTATTTTGGTGTGTTGGATAAAATTCCTCTGAAATTCAGTGATGTCTGTTATAATATCCTCGTTTTCATTTTTAATTTTATTAATTTGGGGTCTTTTATTTCTTTTGGTTAATTTGTTTAAGGGTTTATGAACCTTGTTTATATTTTCAAAGAACAAAATCTTTGTTTTATATCTTCTTTTTGGATTTTTCTCTTACCGATATAATAATGACCTTATATTTTTCTCCTACCTAATTTTGGCTTGAAGACTGCTTTGTCAGATATAAGAAAAGCTACTCCAGTTTGCTTTTGAGTTGCATTTGATGGAATGACATCTTTCATTCTTATAATTTTCAGTCCTTGAGTATCTTTGCTGGTGAGGTATGTTTCTTGAGAACAATACAGTTGGTTCCTTTCTGCCAGTCTATGTCTTTTAATTAGATAATTACAGCCATAAACTATAAAGAGGTATATATTACCTCTGTTATTCTGTTTTGTTTCTGATTCTCATTTGTGTATCTACTTTTCTAATGAGATTTGGTCCTTCCAATGCTCTCATGGTCATTTTTATTTTCTTCCTCTGTGTTGAATTTCTTTAAGTATCTTCTTCAGTGCTAGTTTAATGGTCACAAATATCTTTCATTTATAATTATTTTGAAAGATTTTTAATTATCTTTCAATTCTGAAGGATAACTTTGATAGATACAGTAATCTAGGCTGGCAGTTATTTTTCTCAGCATTTGAAATACAACATTGTATGCCTTGTTACCCTTTAGAGTTGCTGTTAAGAAATCTATCATTCTGATGGGTTTGCCTCTATAAGTGACTAGGCACTTATTTCTTACCACTTGTAAATCTTTTCTTTTTTTTTCTGAAATTTGAGCATTTAATTATGAATGTCACGGAGAAGTTCCTTTATAGTCATCTATATTTGGCGTTTTGAATACTCCAGTATCTATCTGCATTTCCTTCTCATTCTCATGATTAGGAAACTTTTTTGCTATTATTTCACTAAACAAATTTTCTGCGCTATTACCTTGTATCTCTTATCCTTCCTCAAAACCTATAAGTCTTAAATGTTCTTTGGATATTATCCCAGAGTTCTTGTATATTTTCTTCATAATTCCTCATGTTTCCTTTGTCGTTGACTGAAACTTCTTGTTCATTCAACTTGTCTTTGAGACCTGACATGCTTTTTTCTGCTTGTTATATTGAGAAGTTCCAATGAATAGTTTGACTTACTGAGTTTTTTATTTTCAAGATTTATTTCTCTATCACTATCTTTTTATTGAAAAGTCCTTTCTTATCCTAATGGTTTCCTTAATTCATTCCTTAGCTCTTTTAATTCATTAATATTCCAAAAATCAAACTTTTTAATGGATGAATATTTTTTTTTACTATTAAATTGAGCCTTTTAACTTAGCTGATTGTACTTTATTATGAACTCATGGCTGGTGAGCATATCCCAGCATCAAACAACCCACATGACATGTTCAAAGTGCTATATTCAGCTGGGCACAGTGGTGCACAACTGTAATCACAGATTCTTGGGAGGCTGAGGCAGGAGGATCATGAGTTCAAAGCCAGCCTCAGCAACTTAGTAAGTCCCTAAGCAACTCAGAGAGAACTTTTTTTCTAAATAAAATGCAAAAAAAGGGCTGTGGAGGTAGCTCAGTGGTGAAATGCCCCTAAATCCAATCTGCAGTACCAAATAGTATTATGTTTAATCCCTATTACCAATTGAAATGAGAAAAGAACCCCAGTTACAGAAAAGCTTGAAAGTAAACCATACATTAAAATGCAATAAAAACTTACTGAAAATATTGTCTACAACTGTACTCATCTAAGAGAAGAAAAGGGGTATAATAATATAAAAGAAGCTAAAAAGTTAGGCAATGTAGAACGTCAAATTAATATTAAATTTCTCCAGCTGTATTTAGTCTAAATTGTATAGGAGCTGGAATGTGTAGCCTACTTCAAATTTTATCATCTTGATCTTTCACCAGAACCTCATGTGATAGATCTTTTTCCAGCCTTCTTTTTTAAACAGTATATGTATTTTTACATTAAAAGAGTGATTTTATGGGTTATGTGTTTATTTATTTATCTTCTATTTGATGATATATAACTTTTACTTAAAGTTCATATATTACAATAATTATTGAAATGTTTGGATTCAAATGTTTTATTTTGCTTTATGTTTTTATGACAATTTCTTTGTTCCTTTTCCCTCTGTGCCTGCCTATTTTTTTAAGTAATCAATTTTTAATAATTCAAATCAACTTCTGTTAAGGTCTGTAAACAAGTCTGGATGGCGCCTGGCATTTTGCCAGAGGGAGTGGTTAATGTTAAAGTCTGTAAACAAGTCTGGATGGCGCCTGGCAAATGCCAGAGGGAGTGGTTTGTGAAGTAACGCCAGCGAGCCATTAAGTGTGGAGATTCCTTATTGGTTGACTGCTGTATCTAGTTTATGTTAATTAGATAAGCTGTGTGGAATGTATAAATACTGCTCCTGTTCTACAATAAACGGCTTCCACTCCTGCTGTATCAATCTACACAAGTTCCTCGTCACCCCCCGGCTAGTTTGCTGCAGCCAGACTGCGGCAAACTTCATTATTAATATTCTAACTATACATTCTTTCATGTATTCTAGTGGTTTCCTACAATATCTTAAATTATAAGACATCAACTATACAGTTAGAATGCTACAGAATGTATTTTTTTTTGTTCTGTTTATATATACATGACAGTAGTGTGTATTTTGACATATTATTCATACATGGAGTAAAATTTATTCTCATTAGGATCCCATTCTTGTGGTCAAACATGATGTGGAGTTATACTAGTCATTTATTTACATATGAGCATAGGAAAGTTATGTCCAATTCATTCTACTGTCTTTCCTATTCCTGTTCTCCCACCCTTCCCTTTATTTCCCTTTGTCTAATCCAATGAACTTTTATTCTGTTCCCATATTATGTTAGGATCTGCATATCAGAGAAACATTATGCCTTTGGTTTTTTGGGACTGGCTTATTTCTCTTAGCATGACAGTGTCTAGTTCCATCCATTTACTGGCAAATGTCATAATTTCGTTCTTGCTTATGGCTAAGTAATATTCCATTGTGCATATATACCACATTTTCTTTATCCGTTTATCTGTTGAAGGGTACCAGATTGGTTTCATAGCTTAACAATTGTAAATTAACCTATTACAAACATTGATGTGGCCACATCACTGTAGTGTGCTGATTTTAAGTCCCCTTGGGTATATGCCAGAGTGGGATAACTGGATTGAATGGTGGTTCCATTCCAACTCTTCTGAGGAATCTCCATACTGCTTTCCAGAGTGAGGGCAAAGGTACACTCATACGTTGCTGGTGGGACTGCAAATTGGTACAACCACTGTATTAGCTTTTGACTTTAATGTTTTTCTTACTGATTTGTGTGCCTACTAGAAATTCATTGAATTCTAGATATTTTAAATTTTATACTTTTTGGTGTTAGAGCTTTTTATTTGATTGAAGAGTTTTCAACTTTAATCTGGCATGTAAGTGAATCACTTGCATTAAATTTTATCCTTTTAGTATTATTATTAAGCTTTGTGAGGGTTGGTTCAAAGAAGGCTTTAGTCTATAGCTAATTTGACCAACTTCTAATGTATAATCATAAGAGGACTCTTTTTGTTGCCCTATCATTTTTTGAGCTTTAGGATTTGTTCATATTGATATGATTCTTGACACCTCATAGATTTCACCTGTTTTAATTTACTGTAATAAGGTCAAAAATACAAAGAAAACTGCATTTTTTCTGGAGCTCTCTCCATCTCTCTGTATTGTTGATTTCACTTCAGTACTCCTCCTAAAAAAATTTGAGGCTTCTTTACCATCTTCACCTCTGAACTCTGGTGGTTCAACTCATTGAAACTTCTTGGCTTTGTTTGATTACTTTTGCTGTTACTACAACTGGAAACAGCCTTCTGAAAATAACCTATGTCAATCAAAACTCACTGTCAGTCCCTCTTCTTTTGCTAATGTATAGTACCCTAAACTGGGTATTTTTTTTTTAAAGAAAAAGGTTTATCCCAGCATCCAAGGAGGCTGAGACAGGAAGATAGTGAGTTCAAAGCCAGCCTCAGCAAATTAGCACGGCCCTAAGCAACTCAATGAGACTCTTTCTCTAAATATATAAAAAAAAAAGGGTTGGGGATGTGGCTCAGTGTTAAGTGCTCCTGAGTTCAATCCTTGGTACTAAAAAAAGAAAGAAAGAAAAAGTTTTATTTTGGCTCACATTTCTGAAGGTCCACAGTTGAGTGTCCAAATCTCCCTTCTTGTGGCAGTGTCCTGAAGCAGTTCAGGACCCTTGGATGACACCAGATTCAGACCACAGCAAATACTTTGATTCCCTTCTATGCAGGCCTTGGTGAGCACCTTATGTGCTTTCATTCTCTCAGGGATCCTAGTCCTGCATTGGATATTGCCCAATATTTAAAACCTATTTTTCCATTTTAAATTTGTTTTCTAGTTGTTTCTAGCAGCAGGATCATTTTCATGTGCTATTTGCATATATATGAAATACTCTGATAATTATTTAAAAAGTAACAAATTATTTTCACTTACCACTGAACGGGTACACAATAGTAATACATCATAGACATAATGATATCTCATACCAGATCTTGGCATATAAATAAATACTATTAAACATTAAAATACCCCAAACTTCTTTAGAGTAAAGACTGCTTTCTGAAATAGGACACAGAAAGTAAAAGATGGTCCCTGAAATTCTTGTTACAGCAGAAAGTAAAAACATGCTAAAATATTGATGAAAGTACATCAAAGTGCTACAGGTGCCTACACAGCTCTCATACAAACAATATTTAAACAATTTGAATATGTATAAAAATTACAGTTAAATATTGTGTTTAAAATAATCTTTGATACCATAAAATTTATAAAGTTGTGGGTAAATGGCAAGGCTCTTTTCTATAGGAAAAAGTCTAGATAAATTATACACAGATTCAAATTATTAGAATCTTGCTAATTTGCAATAGCTTTTATACTAATTGTAACTCTCTAGGTAAAATTATCAGTGGATACTAAAAATCATTGATTGCAAATCTGGGGCAGAAGAACTGAATACACAGATAATTAATTAATTAGAAAGGAAAATAAAATATTTTTGGGGTAAGTTGTGATGAACAATGTATTGTAGTCAAACTTATACCTCCAAAACTTCATGGGATCAGTTGAAAAGCAGCATCAGGATGTAGAATAACTTCCTCATTTTAACTTAAATTTAAATTTAAGTTCTTTGCATACAGCACATTTTGGCAAGCACTTCAGGATTTCCAATGAAAAGGAAACAGGTCAGAAGCAATTGCTTATATCATGATATAGAATTGCAATGTAGAATTAATAAAACCACTATTGATTTACACTAAAAAAAGCCTAAAACAGAAGCCTTCACCACATAAAGAAAATCTGTTAATAACTTAATTTTCAGGTAGAAAAATTCCACACATTTAAGATAGAAAAAAATAAAGATTTCTTGTAACCCATCTGCTATCAATTTTGCATGTAATTAAATTGCACTACTCCTGAGAAAGCAGGAAAAATAATGTATATCACAGGAGAAAACAATGAACAGAAAAAGTATTTGAGTGGCACATTTGTTAAATTAGCAGACAAGGACTTCAAAATAACCATAATAAAAATGCTAAATGATTTACCAGAAATACTGAATACAATGGTGAAGAGAGAGGACAGTTCAGGAGACATGAAATCTCTTTAAAAAATAACAGAAATTTTTAGAAGAGAATGTGTGTAGTATTTGAAATGAAATTATTGGATGAGATTGAGAATGGATAGATCAATAGAGAAAAGAATCAGTATACTAAATATCAACTAATAGAAACTATCTAATTTGAAACTATCTAATTTGAAGCCTAACATGATGGTCAATTTTAGGAATAGATTGACCGGATTAGGGATACCTAAACAGCAGTCAGACATTATTTCTAGGTTTTCTGAGGATGTATCCAGGAGAGACTGACACACACCATAGTTAACCAAATGGGGAAGATCTACCTACCATGTGAGAGGACACCATCCTATCTGCTGAGAATCTGGACCTACAAAAAGTTAGAAGAAATGAAAATTAACTCATGCTCTCCCGGGACAGTCTTCTTTCCCCTATCCATGGATACCAGAACTTCAGATTCTTTGGCCTTAGGACACTTAGAGTTATACCAATGGCAATTTGGGTTCTCAGGCTTTGGGTTTTGGATTAAGAATTATCCTATCAGCATTTTTTTTTTGCTCTGAAGCCCCTAAATATAGACTGAGCCACTATCAGTCTCCAAGGT
This sequence comes from Marmota monax, assembly GCF_021218885.2. NCBI lineage: Eukaryota > Metazoa > Chordata > Mammalia > Rodentia > Sciuridae > Marmota > Marmota monax. The sequence goes on along the minus strand of NW_026692333.1, from coordinate 2,795 downwards.
TCTCTAGCCTGCAAACGACCTGGTATGGGAATACTCAGCCTTCTTCATCACAAAAGTCAATTATTCTTATCTATTTATCTATCTATCTAGTCATCCATCCATCTTAGTGGATCCGTCACTAGAGAACCTGATTATTATATACAAATAGAAAAATATTGAAAGAAATGAATAAAACCACTATGACTTAAAGAGATAATAACAAACCTAAAATTCATGGTGTCACAATCACAGGAAGAGGATAGAAAATGGAGACAAATAGTAATACAAGCTAAAAATTTCAAAATTTAAAAAAATCCTTAACCTTCACATTCAAGAAGAAAGTCCCAAATTTAAAAAATATATATATGTGTATATATATATATATATATATATATATATATATATATATATATAATGGAAATCAACCAGATGATAGCATTGTCAAACTATTAAAAATCTGATATAAAGAGAACATCCTGAAAGAAGTCAATAAAAAATAAAAAGGAGTGAAGAAACAAATAAAACAGCAACAACAGCAACAACAAAAAGCCACGTAATTTTTCAGCACAATAGATGGAAAGCAGAATGCAATGGAATGGCATCTGCAAAAACTTATCATAAAACCATTATTTTTCTAGAATTTTATAGAGAATGAAAATATTCTTTATATGTGAAGAAAAATAAACTTTCATTTAAACAAAAACCAAAAAAATGAGTCACTGGCTGACCAATGATGTAACAGCTCCTATACAAAGTGAATCATATTGAAGAAAAGAAGACTGAAAGAAATTATGATTGATAAAAAATTTGCATTTTATATGAAATAGTGTGATATTAATTTAAAATAGAAGAAAAGTTAAGAAAGCATTTTGTAATCCCTGAAATAAGTACAACAAAATTTGTTTAAAGTTAATAAAATTTCATATGGCAGATAAAGTGAAATGCAAAAAAATAGTCTATTATTTCTTTAAAAGAGAGGGGAGGAGGAAGATTGAAACAAAAAAATAGTATTGACAGCTTTTAATGATATGAACCAAACAATGGGATCTAAAAGATGAACTTGCATATACCTAAAAGCTTGTATATTCACTGAAATATGAACTAATAACTAGCAGAACTGAAGAAAGAAGTATAGAAATCCACAATTATTGTTGAAGGTGCCTACTATACAATTTTATTTGCATTAATTTTTAGAAAATCAAGTGCCAATTCCATCAGAGGGAAATCTATTTTTAATTTAAATGCATCTTTGACATATAAAAATATAGAAATTGTATATGCTTGTGAAGTACCATGTGATGTTAGGATGTAAGGGTACATTAGGTTCATATCAGGGTAAATTAATTACCTCCTCAAATATTTCTGATTTTTTGTGATAAAAACATTCAAAATCTTTTGTTTTATCTTTTTGAAATATTCTGTATAATTATCTGTAACTACACTGCTTTGCAATAGTACCCTAGAACATCTTACTCCTTTATGATCAACATGATCAACATGAGGAAAGTCTTGGTACTTGCACTTTGTAGAGATGTGACTGCAAACAAAAAAAACCAACATATTCTCAGGGTGATGAAAATATTACTTTTATCTTGATTAGGACAGGGATTTCACAAGTGTATTGATTTGACAAACTCCTAAACTCCTTGTGCTATATACTAAAATCTGTGCATTTTATTGCATGTAAATTCTATCTTTTTAATATATATATATATATATATATATATATATATATATATATATATATATTGCAGTTGGACACAATATCTCTCTTTAATTTTGTGTGTTGCTAAGGATCTAACCCAGTGTCTCATGCGTGAGAGACTGGCACTCTACCAATGAGCTACAGCCCCGGCCCACATGTAAATTCTATCTTGACAACACTTCAAGAGTGCCTTTTCATTACTCATCATATTAATATTGGATTATCTATATATTTGTATGTATTATTTTCCCTGCTGGAATTTTAGTGTTCTGCTAAACTTATTTGCCTTTGCAATTATGCAGTAACTTACCCAAATTTAACAAGCAATAAATATCACTTGAGCAACTAAATCATAATGTAAATATTGAATCCAACATCTGAAATCTGATTAATTTTATTTTATGTTCTAGAGCAAGGGTTGCCAGACTATAGCCCATGGGCTAAATTTGGCTGAAATATGTTTTCATATGGCTCACAAGCTAAGAATGTTTTGATTTTCTTTCATTAATAGAAAACTGTGCAAGAAGTGTAGGTGGTACTTTCAGTTTAGTGATGCTCTGGTTAATTTCTTTAATCTATAAAGTATTTATAAATCTCATCTTTGCAAAGCTGCTGAAACTGTGTAGGCAGAAACCAGTTATCTCCTTATCTCACAGACTTCCAAATTACATCCATTTTAGTTACCTAGACAATCACTTATACTGTAGTGTGACTCCCATCTACTAATTTGCATAATATAAATTAGTTGATTATTTGCATGGCTTATGATTACAAATATTTTTTGCTATTTTAATTAATTTATAACACATTTTGTTACAAAGGGCTTGAACACATTTTACCATCCATTCTTCTGGGCTCTATATTTCCACTGACAGAAGCACTTTCAACTTTAACCTTTATCAGTTCTCCTTATTTATCTTATATGTACTTAACCATCTTTGCTTTATCATGTTCACTGCTGGCATTGTATATTTATTCACATTTTTTTATTTAAACTATCTTGAATTTTAATAAAACATTTTTTATGAAATCTTAAGTTGAAATTTTATGTATCTTTATTCCATACATTATTTTCATTTTTGGATTTTTCCATAATTATTAAAAATGAAAG
>NW_026692332.1:0-2508 GCF_021218885.2 Marmota monax | reverse complement strand
TACTGAGGATCAAACCCGGGCCGCACGCATGCCAGGCGAGCGTGCTTCCACTTGAGCAATGCAGGACAACTTAAATCTACAGGAGGACCTAGAAGCATCAGAAACAGGGATAGGGAAAGAACTCAAAGCATACCTAACTCAGATGGAAAGGAATATTAGAGAAGACATGAGACAGCAAGTCCAAGCAATAAAAGGATATTTTGAAAATGAATTAAACAAAGAAATTCAAATGGCAAAGAATGAGCTTTACCAGGAGATAGATATCTTAAAAAAATAAAACAGTAATCCTAGAAATGCAGGAAACTATAAACCAAATTAAAAACTCAAACGAGAATATTACAAATAGACTAGATCAAGTAGAAGTCAGAACATCAGATAATGAAGACAAAGTTTATCAACTTGAAAAGAATATAGTCAACACAGAAAAGATGCTTAAATCCCACAAGCAATCCAATCAAGAGATATGGGATGTCATAAAAAAACCAAATCTGAGAGTCATCGGGATAGAAGAAGGCACAGAGAATCAAACCAAAGGAATGGACAACCTATTAAATGAAATAATTCTAGAAAACTTCCCAGAGATGAAAGATGGAATGGATTGCCAAATCCTGGAAGCCTACAGGACCCCAAACATTCAAAACCGTAATAGACCAACTCCAAGACATATAATTATGAAGATAGCCAACATACAGAACAAGGAGAGAATATTAAAAGCTACGAGAGAAAGGAGGCAGATTACATTCAGGGGTAAACCAATTAGGTTAACGACTGATTTTTCATCACAGACTTTGAAAGCGAGAAGATCCTGGAACAATGTATTTCAAACGCTGAAAAATAATGGATTCCAACCAAGAATACTATATCCAGCAAAATTAAGCTTCAGATTTGACAATGAAATTAAAATCTTTCACAATAAACAAAAGCTAAAAGAATTCGCAGCCAGAAAACCAGCACTGCAAAGCATTTTGAGCAAAATACTACAAGAAGAGGAATTGAAAAATAGTGCCCAAAACTAACAGCAGGAGGTATCTCAGTAAAGGGGGAGGAAAATAACCAAAAAGTAAAAACTAGCCAAACTAAAATAAATAAATAAATAAACATGACTGGAAGTACAAATCATATTTCAATTGTAACCTTAAATGTTAATGGCCTAAACTCACCAATCAAGAAACATAGGCTAGTAACCTGGATCAAATAAACAAATCCAACAATATGCTGCCTTCAGGAGACTCATATGATAGGAAAAGACATACACAGGCTGAAGGTAAAAGGTTGGGAAAAATCATATCACTCACGTGGCCCTCGGAAGCAAGCAGGAGTGGCCATACTCATATCGAATAAAATCAACTTCAAACCTAAGTTAATCAAAAGGGATGAAGAAGGACACTATATACTGTTAAAAGGAACCATCCACCAACAAGACATAACAATTATCAATTTGTATGCACCAAACAATGGAGCTGCAATGTTCATAAAACAAACTCTCCTCAAGTTCAAGAGTCAAATAGACTACAACACAATAATTATGGGTGACTTCAACACACCGCTCTCACGATTAGACAGATCCTCCAGACAAAAGCTGAATAAAGAAACTATTGAACTCAATAGGACAATCAATAACCTATACTTAACCGACATATATAGAATATATCAACCATCATCAAGTGGATACACGTTCTTCTCAGCAGCACATGGATCCTACTCAAAGATAGACCATATACTATGCCATAGGGCAACTCTTAGTAAATATAAAGGCGTGGAGATAATACCATGCACCATATCTGATCATAATGGAATGAAACTGGAAATCAATGAGAAAAGAAGGAAGAAAAAATCCTACATCACATGGAAACTGAACAATATGTTACTGAATGATCAATGGGTTACAGAAGACATAAAGGAGGAGATAAAAAAATTCATAGAGACAAATGACAACACAGATACAACACAATGAAATCAGTTTTAAGAGGGAAATTCATTTCTTGGAGTTCTTTCCTCAAAAAAAGGAAAAACCAACAAATAAAGGAACTCACACTACACCTCAAAAACCTAGAAAAGGAAGAGCAAAATAACAGTAAATGTAGTAGAAGACAAGAAATAATTAAAATTAGAGCAGAAATCAACGAAATTGAAACAAAAAAAATGAAAAAACTAAAAGTTGGTTCTTTGAAAAAATAAATAAGATCGACAGGCCCTTAGCCATGCTAACGAAGAGAAGAAGAGAGAGAACTCAAATTACTAACATACGGGATGAAAAAGGCAATATCACAACAGACACTACAGAAATACAGAAGATAATTAGAAAGTATTTTGAAACCCTATATTCCAATAAAATAGAAGATAGTGAAGATATCGATAAATTTCTTAAGTCATATGATCTGCCCAGATTGAGTCAGGAAGACACACACAATTTAAACAGACCAATAACAAAGGAAGAAATTGAAGAAGCCATCAAAAGACTACCAACCAAAAAAGGCCCTGGACCGGATGGATATACAGCGGAGTTTT
>NW_026692331.1:0-21222 GCF_021218885.2 Marmota monax | reverse complement strand
AACCATTTGTCTCATTCTTCAAGTCTGGGAAGTTTTCTCCTATTATTTCATTGAATTGATTGCTCATTCCTTTGGTTTGGAGCTCTATACCTTCCTGTACCCCAATGACTCTTAAGTTTGGTCTCTTAATGTTATCCTGTTCTGGGCGCGGGCGGCGGCTCTGCTCTGCCCCTCTTGCTTGATGACAAAGTGAGAGAGACTCGGGTGTTTGTGACTCACTTTCTTTACCAGGAGACCAACTGTTTCTGTCGCCGCTGGTATCGATGAAGTTCTCTCCTCTGCTGCTTTCTGATGACATCAGATCTCTGCCATGTTGGTATCCCATGCGAATGGCAGCATTTCGTTCCCTTTGCCAGGTGACCAAAGCAACGGGTGAGTTCTGACTGGCCCTCACAAGCCCCGTCTCAGTTCTGTTGCCACTGCCTATGAAGGCTCGGTTGGTATTTACCTCCACAGTATTCAGCAGGACCTGGACCAAGAAGCAGTTTCCACGGATTCTTTAGCCCTGGGCCAGAGCAGTTCCGGGAGCTGGAATTCAGCCGCTCCGTGCTTGGTGTATGTTCTGATAGGAGCAGGCTCCAAGAAGCAGTTTCCGCGGGTTAATTAGCACTGAGCCTGAGTAAGTTGTCTGCGAGCCACAGGCGAATGGCAGCCTGAAATTACCTGTTCTATGGCTAAATGAGCTGCGATCAGTCAAAAACAGGGATGGTGACGTCAGCTCTCCAAGATGGTGGCCGCTGGCTTCCTCTGTGATCTGACCGGTGTGGAGAACCGAATTGGACCTCTTCCTTCCCCGTCTCAAACCCAGAATTCAGCACTTAGTACGGTGATTTCACAGCTGGCAGAAGCCTGCGGAGACTGCAGCGCTGTATCTTTGCGTTGCTATCTCCTTGTCTCCCTCATATAATATTTAGATAAAATATAAATTAGAAAATATTATTCAACTATATGTGTGTACATATAAATGTGTATATATATATATATATATATATATATGCATGTGTATGTATAACAGTTTGAAGAAAAAAATATATTAAAATAGCACAATCTAATATTGGCTATATATGTTCATAAATAAAATTATAATATGATATATTTTATAATGTGAAAGTAATTATGCACAGGTATACATATATTATATACCCATGTATTATATTTGTAATATATTGTAAAATATACATATCCTGTATATATATATATATATACACATACACACATAAAATTTGCATCTATGTTATGAAGTACATAAAAATTTTGGACTATGATATTTCCCTTTGTATTTTAGTCTTTTTCTACAACTGTACATCTTTATTTCCAATATCCTTCTACCATAAAATCTACTTACTTCGTTTATGTAGTAATACCAGCTTTAAGTTAGTTTTAGAGTACCTATTTACCATGTATTTACTTTCCAGTTTTCTTTGTATTATCTCTTAGTTGGATACTTTAAAAATCTAGTCTGATAAAAGTAATTCTTAACTTCAGATATTTAATTTATGTTATAGATTGTTTTGTTGCCCCAAAAAGTTCAAATTTAAGGAAAATTATAAGACTAGTATAATCAGATACCTGTATATTTTATAATCAGTTTCACCAATTATATTTTGCTCCATTTTCTTTGTTTTTTACTCCTCTTTTTCCCTTTCAATTTTTCTCCTTATATATCATATACACATAGAAAAATTCTCATTTAGCATAGTATTACATTCATAAATTTTAGTTATTTATTGTAGTTTATTAAAATAAAATCAATTTGTCAATGCATAATTTATGTTTTGATTACCATGATGATTAATATTGAATAGCTGTGTAAAGTACAAAATTCAATAATAGATCTTTATTCAATAATCACTTTGTAAATAATGAAGATATATCATAATCAGTAACCAATATTGCTTCTTTCAAAATCTTCCTGTGATTTGTCACTGTGTATCTGCTATTCAGTTCTTGCACAGTTAGAAATGCTAGTAGTTATGTTGCCTCATTGCCTATCAACAATAAACACATTTAAGGTTTGCAAAAACAATCAAAAGAGAGGATTGATCAAAAAGATGAAATTCTAACAAAAAATAAAGAACGATCATTCTACATGTGAAATTTAGGGTAATTGGATGCAGTTGCCTGTGGGAACTTTAACAATGCTGTTTAAGGGTCCTTTTATATGTAGGCAGAGGAAGTTAGTTTGGCAAACTTATCCACATAAATGAAGAACGTGATTACGGTTGAAATATGTAGATGTCCCAGAGAAAGTGATACCAGCAAATAATTACACATAAGAGTAACTCTTAGAAATATTTCACAGCATTTAAAGAACAAAAGATTAAATTGGGAATGTAATTCAAAATAGAAAGGATAAAAATTGAGAAGTATGTAAATTTCCAAAGACATGAAGAAGTCCAAAAAGAGAATTTTTATTCATTTTCTTACAAAAAAGGATCCAGAGCAATACAATTTTCTTATTGAATACTTAGCACTGTTAAAAATACTATTCATTTATATCATCACAAGATATGCAAAGTGAATACTGCATCTTCATCTATTTCTGTATGTATTTATACACACACAGATATACATAAATATACATATATATGTGTGTGTAAACACATATATGTATATACAAACACACACATAATCCTGTTATTTCATATTCTCTCTTTTCATACACGTTTGTTAAAAATCCCCCTTGGAAATTAACGATACAATTTCCTTCTGAAAGAAAACAAAAAGCATGCTTAATGCCTATTAAAAAATATTAGGATTCTCTAATTGTCACATTTCCCTCCTGCAGCACAACCCAATGCAAATAAAAGTATTAACTGCTGCCATTGCTTTACCTTATGGAAATTGTGTCTCACAGAACTGGTATAAAAGTATTCATTCTATATTGCTATGGGTGTGAGAAATGATCTTTCCCTCATCACTAATCCTGAAGATTTTCATCTTCTACTAGCATTTATAAAACTGTGACAGGTGAACTTAAGAGCTTGCAAGTAGAGTAAAATCTCAGATTCCAAATACTTCTCGACAATTTTAGAGATGGATACGCATACATGACTTTCTAAAAAAGAAAAAAAAGGAAGGCCTCATAAACCAATAGTAGTATTTGACAGTCTATCTAATCACCTATGAAAATGGTGACTAACCTCTATAATTGTATGAGCAATAAATTTTTCTTCACTTCATTAACTGTTAATAAGGAAGTATTTGTTGGTTGAGTACCAGGATATGCTCAAAGGAAGCTGTCCTGATTTTTCTAACTCTCATTTATGTAAAGAGACTTCTCTGCCAATCTGGCCATCTGCCTTGGTTGGGTTCCACTGAAATAACTAGTACTGAGATGTGTCATTGGTTGGCAGAATATTCTGACATTTTTCAGACATCAAAAATGTGCAGTTGTAGCAGAATACAACAGTCACTAATATGCCATTATGTAAAAATGTGAGTGTGTAACCGATGTGATTCTGCAATTTGTATTTGGGGTAAAAATGGGAGTTCATAACCCAATTGAGTCAAATGTATGAAAGATGATATATCATGAGCTTTGTAATGTTTTGAACAACCAATAAAAATAAATAAATAAAAAATAAAATAAAATGAGTATGTGCTCTAAAAAACATCATCTCTTAAAATATTGTCTCTTTAAAAATTCAATATTATCTCTTTCAAAAAATGAGTACGTATTTAGTATCACAAATATTTTGTAAAAAAAAAAATGTGCACTTGCACCTCACAGAAATGAAGGGAAAATCATAACTACTGTAGATAGATACCAGGAGGATTGGTCAAATATTGACTGTTTCACTTGAGGGATAAGGAACCAAGGTACTTCTTAGGAAAGGATTGTTACAGTTGGTAGTTTTACAACTCAGCTTTTTTTTTTCTTTTTCTTTTTTAGTTCTCAATAGACCTTTATTTTCGTTATTTATATGTGGTGCTGAGAATTGAACCCAGGGCCTCACACGTGCTAGGCAAGTGCTCTACCACTGAACCATATCACCAGCCTACAACTCAGTTTTTTCTATCTTCCTTTTCAGTAATTGGTCAGTTTGGAGATGACAGTAAATGCCTTACTATTTACATTAATATTGTTGTCATTGTTATTATTATGATGTTTTGTCTCTGTGGAAAATTGTACTACAAATGGTAAACTTTGGTATATCAAACTTCAAACATTGACTAAAATTGTTTCTTATTACCCAATTTGGTTTTCTAGAGATGATAATGGTAATCCAATGGAGAAGCTGACCCAAAGCTACCTATACAAATATTTGCAGTCAGCTCTGCCCCTTCAAAAATTCCCTAGGTTCTTAAGTTGAAATCAGGGAAATGAGAAGAAGATTACCACTAAATAGGGAAGAGAGGTGGGAGGGAATGGGAGGGAGAAGGGGAATTGCACAGAGGATGGAAGGAGACCCTCATTGTTATACAAAATACATGTATGATGATGTGAGTGAAAAAAAAGAAATGTGTCACATTAGATTGGGTAGAGAGAAGTGATGGGAGGGGAGGGGAAGGAAGTATAGGAAGGGCAGCAGAATACAATAGACACTAGTATTGCTGGATGTATATATGTGTCTGTATAACCAATGTGATTCTGCAACCTGTACACTCAGAAAAATGAGAAATTATGCCCCATTTGATTCAAATGTATGATATGTCAAGATCATTGTATTGTCATGTGCAACTAATAATAATAATAAAAAAGAAATCAGGCCAAAAAGCAGCAGAGGCACAGGATAAAAATGAATTTCTCAAGCCACTTTGCTGTTGTGCAAGACAAGTGTTTATTATAGAAAAGAGTGGGATCCCATAGTCATGCCCAGATTCTGCTAAGTCATCAGAATCTACTTGCTAAAAGCCTGTATCAGACATGAAGATCACGAATAGGTGTAGAATACTGTATGGGCTGAAACTGGCATTTCATTTGGTTGAGTCGTGAGACATTACCTTACAATTGTATCAGAAAGAAAAGTGAAGTTATGTTTAGTGAAATGGAGCTTCTTTTTCCACCCATGCTTTCATGTCCCCCTTGATCCTAACCACAGCCAATGTGAAGACAAAGAAAATAGGAGATGAGGCCATGTTCTCCCTTTCCCAAAGGGAAAATTAAAGCTACATGTTAGGGTCTGTAAACAACTCAAGATGGCGCCTGGCATTTTGCCAGAGGGAGTGGTTTGTGAAGTAATGCCATCGAGCCATTAAGTGTGGAGATTCCTTATTGGTTGACTGCTGTATCTAGTTTACGTTAATTAAGATAAGCTGTGTGGAATGTATATATACCCTTCCTGTCCCACAATAAACGACTCCCAATCCTGCTGTATCAATGTACACAAGTTGCTCGTCACCCCCCGGGTTATTTTGCTGCAGCCGAACTGCGGCAGCTACATTAATCCATCTGAAGAATTTTGGGGGAAATTCTGGAGAAGGGATTCAGAAGTGAAATAGTATAGTTTTGTTAGGGAAGATGTCCAAGCTTATCCTCCACAGATTCCTAAAAGATAAAGCTCTTTGATTTAGCTGGTGAAGTTTTGGCAATGTTCAAAGAAGAGAAAGGATACTATGTGATATTGTTAATGATGCACTGCAGGCCAGATAAGTACAGATAATCCCTCACTAAAGATGGCTGAACATTCTCTTTTTTTGTTTGTTTTTGTTTTACTTTATGATGATAATTTTGATCTTGTCATGGTTAGTGAGTTGCTGAGTTATTCTCCCTCACAGTGCTCAGCCAGGGCAGGGAGTGAATCACAGTTCTTATCCCTGTGATTATGAGAGTTAAACAACCACTACTTTATGGTTTATTGTGTTGCTAAGTCATGATATTCATGTGTATTAAATGCATTCTGGATTTGAGATATATTGAATTTATAATGGGTTTACCAAGATGTAACTCACTGTAAGTCAAGAAACAATAGTACAAATGTTTCTCATCTGAATGAATAGTAGAAAATTTATGTGATTTATTTATGTATTTCCCTCTCCCACAAATGCCAGAGGAGATTCTCTTAATTGGAAGAAACTGAATGTAAAGAAGAGTTATTAAGATATGTAAGTCTATTTTCCAAACTGTCACAATCTTAATGACCTGTGTGAATTCTAAATTTTCATGACAAATAATGTAGCTAATCAGTTCATATGGCAAAGGGAGGCAGTCCACTGAGGTTTTTGCTTTGCCACATCTCCAACATGAATCTAGGTGTACCTGATGTGAAAATCAGCTGTAATGTTACTACTAGCACTTAACCAAACTCAGTACCAGTTAGATATGGCTAATATAAACTATCAGTTAGGTGGCTTTAAGTAAAGGAAATTATCCTTGATAATCTGGAGGGGCCATGCAATCATTTGGAAGGCCTTAAGACCAAAACTAAGATCTCTCTGCAGAAGACTAAATGCTAACTCAGTGCTGAGGCATCAGGTTATGCTTGAGAGTTCCAGCCTGCCCTACAGATTTCAGGCTTCCTGACCCCATAATTATGAATGCCACATTCTTTAAATATGCATACCCAACTGGTTTTATTTCTATGATAACACTGACTGACAAATAAGGACTTGTAACTATCTGGCTTGACATTTCCACTTAAGGATAGGTCAACTTGGATTCTACCTAATTAATGATGAAGGGCTCAGGTCTCAATAGCTGAATGAAAATGATATATGGAAGAGCAAGGCTAGCCTATCCTTCAGCAACATCCTGGCTATATATGAAGCAATGATGATTCTCTGTCTGGAGAAACATCACACCCAAGACCCACTTCCACTTAAGGAAGCACTCTGAATTGATAGGGCCCTGAATTTATGAGTTCTTCTAAATACCTGGGTTTACTTCATTGATAGAATGAAGTAATAGAATACAGAAAGTCTATGTTGACATGACATGGCTTCTCCTGGGATGCAATGACTATTCAAACAGTGACAAAAACAAACATGGTGACTTGTTCTACCCATCGGGAAGCTCATTTATTTACTCTATCTGTCTTTTCCTACTTGTCTCACTATTTGGTACTTAGAAAACTTTTAGATTGGCCAATGAACTGTGAACTGTGAAAGTAAATTTCAGATATTCTTTGAGCCTTCTCAGTCAATCATATAGATTCCCAAAATAAGATTCCATTTTCTGATGAATTAGACTAGAATCAAGCTGTTGAACAAGTCTGCAGTGATAAAATTACCATCATTCATACCTGGATCCATCATTTTACCAAAGAAGACAATGCAAACACCATCAGAGACAAGAAAAGAGCGGAAAAGCTCTTTCTGATGTGGAAGTCATTGTTTAATGATAGACTTACAATACTTGCCAATAGTTTACCATTTGTCTTACAATGGACAATGGAATATTGCTTCTCCTCACAGATTAAACACATCAGACCTTTCACTAGCTTTCATTGCAGTTGATGCTGTCTTACTACAATGGGCACTTTTTCAGGCAACACTGTTACTGTTCCAATCTAATCAGTTGACACCATTGTAACCCTTTAAGTTAATCTGTCATTCTTCCAGATTTCTGAACTACTTTAACTGTAGTAATCATATGCCTTTATTGCAAAAGTTACTATACTTTGGTTTGATAGATTAGGTAGTTAATGCTGGAATCTGCCAGTCTATCTTGGACTCTGACTTTTCTGTCTCCCTTTTTTGTTTGTGATTATATAGTACCCATCTGCATATTCTAAGATACTTGTTCCATCTCAAAATTCTTAACTATCAGATCTATAAAATTACTCTGCCCCTTTTGCCATGTAGGACAATATATTCAAAGACTTTCATAATTAGGATGTTGACATTTCAGAGGAGTGGGTGGTGTTATTCTGCCTATTATGGGGATTTAATTCAATCAATTCTGGTTTAGGCAATTGAACTCTTCTTAAAAATTTACACAGTTATAGGTAAGGGGTCAAATATTTTTCTGGCAAAGTGCTTGATAGTCCTGGAGATATTTAAAAACTTAAATGTGCATTCTATACATACATAACTGCATTCAATCTCCAGAACTTCAATAAAATAAAAATAAGCAAAAATAATATGCAACTTAAAAATGAGGTAATATTTTATATAAAAATGAGAAATTTCAAATGAACATATATATGCATTTAAATAATTAGTTTTTACACTGTTATTCATTCTAGATATGTGTGTCAATTATTATAAAGTATATGACTGTCAATAAAACCATTTATTTTAATATTTAAAAAATAAGAACACTCATGACTAATTGTTTTATCATATAATATTTATTTATTTATTTATTTATTTATTTATTTATTTTTAAATTTTTTATTGTTGGTTGTTCAAAACATTACATAGTTCTTGACATATCATATTTCACACTTTGATTCAAGTGGGTTATGAACTCCCATTTTTACCCTGTATACAGATTGCAGAATCATATCAGTTACACATCCATTGATTTACATATTGCCATACTAGTGTCTGTTGTATTCTGCTGCCTTTCCTATCCTCTACTATCCCCCCTCCCCTCCCCTCCCCGCCCCTCTTCTCTCTCTACCCCCTCTACTGTCATTCATTTCTCCCCCTTGTATTATTTTTCCCTTTCCCCTCACTTCCTCTTGTATGTAATTTTGTATAACCCTGAGGGTCTCCTTCCATTTACATGCAATTTCCCTTCTCTCTCCCTTTCCCTCCCACCTCTCATCCCTGTTAAATGTTAATCTTCTTCTCCTGCTCTTCGTCCCTACTCTGATCTTAGTTACTCTCCTTATATCAAAGAAGACATTTGGCATTTGTTTTTTAGGGATTGGCTAGCTTCACTTAGCATAATCTGCTCTAATGCCATCCATTTCCCTGCAAATTCTATGATTTTGTCATTTTTTAATGCAGAGTAATACTCCATTGTGTATAAATGCCACATTTTTTTTATCCATTCGTCTATTGAAGGGCATCTAGGTTGGTTCCACAGTCTTGCTATTGTGAATTGTGCTGCTATGAACATCGATGTAGCAGTGTCCCTGTAGCATGCTCTTTTTAGGTCTTTAGGGAATAGACCAAGAAGGGGAATAGCTAGGTCAAATGGTGGCTCCATTCCCAGCTTTCCAAGAAATCTCCATACTGCTTTCCAAATTGGCTGCACCAATTTGCAGTCCCACCAGCAATGTACAAGTGTACCCTTTTCTCCACATCCTCTCCAGCACTTGTTGTTGTTTGACTTCATAATGGCTGCCAACCTTACTGGAGTGAGATGGTATCTTAGGGTGGTTTTGATTTGCATTTCTCTGACTGCTAGAGATAGTGAGTATTTTTTCATGTACTTGTTGATTGATTGTATGTCCTCCTCTGAGAAGTGTCTGTTCAGGTCCTTGGCCCATTTGTTGATTGGATTATTTGTTATCTTATTGTTTAATGTTTTAAGTTCTTTGTATACTCTGGATATTAGGGCTCTATCTGAAGTGTGAGGAGTAAAGATTTGTTCCCAGGATGTAGGCTCCCTATTTACCTCTCTTATTGTATCTTTTGCTGAGAAAAAACTTTTTAGTTTGAGTAAGTCCCATTTGTTGATTCTAGTTATTAACTTTTGTGCTATGGGTGTCCTATTGAGGAATTTGGAGCCCGACCCCACAGTATGTAGATCGTAGCCAACTTTTTCTTCTATCAGACGGCGTGTCTCTGATTTGATATCAAGCTCCTTGATCCATTTTGAATTCACTTTTGTGCATGGCGAGAGAAAGGGATTCAGTTTCATTTTGTTGCATATGGATTTCCAGTTTTCCCAGCACCATTTGTTGAAGATGCTATCCTTCCTCCATTGCATGCTTTTAGCCCCTTTATCAAATATAAGGTAGATGTAGTTTTGTGGATTGGTTTCTGTGTCCTCTATTCTGTACCATTGGTCCACCCGCCTGTTTTGGTACCAGTACCATGCTGTTTTTGTTACTATTGCTCTGTAGTATAGTTTGAAGTCTGGTATCCCTATACCGCATGATTCACACTTCCTGCTTAGCATTGTTTTTGCTTTTCTGGGTCTTTTATTTTTCCATATGAATTTCATGATTGCTTTCTCTATTTCTACAAGAAATGCCATTGGGATTTTGATTGGCATTGCATTAAACCTATAGAGAACTTTTGGTAATATCGCCATTTTGATGATGTTAGTTCTGCCTATCCATGAACAGGGTATATTTTTCCATCTTCTAAGATCTTCTTCTATTTCTCTCTTTAGGGTTCTGTAGTTTTCATTGTATAAGTCTTTCACCTCTTTTGTTAGGTTGATTCCCAAGTATTTTATTTTTTTGAGGATATTGTGAATGGAGTGGTTGTCCTCATTTCCATTTCAGAGGATTTGTCGCTGATATACAGGAATGCCTTGGATTTATGCGTGTTGATTTTATATCCTGCCACTTTGCTGAATTCATTTATTAGCTCCAATAGTTTCTTTGTAGAGCCTTTTGGGTCTGCTAGGTATAGAATCATATCATGTGCAAATAGTGATAATTGAAGTTCTTCTTTTCCTATTTTTATGCCTTTAATTTCTTTCGTCTGTCTAATTGCTCTGGCCAGTGTTTTGAGAACTATATTGAACAGAAGTGGTGAGAGAGGGCATCCCTGTCTTGTTCCAGATTTTAGAGGGAATGCCTTCAATTTTTCTCCATTCAGAATGATGCTAGCCTGAGGCTTAGCATAGATTGCTTTTACAATATTGAGGTATGTTCCTGTTATCCCTAGTTTTTCTAGAGTTTTGAACATAAAGGGATGCTGTGCTTTGTCGAATGCTTTTTCTACATCTATCGAGATGATCATATGATTCTTATTTTTAAGTCTATTGATGTGGTGAATAACATTTATTGATTTCCGTATATTGAAGCAGCCTTGCATCCCAGGGACGAATCCTACTTGATCATGGTGCACAATTTTTTTGATATGTTTTTGTATCCGATTCGCCAGAATTTTATTGAGGATTTTTGCATCTGGGTTCATTAGAGATATTGGTCTGTAGTTTTCTGTCTTTGAAGTGTCTTTGTCTGGTTTAGGTATCAGGGTGATGTTGGCCTCGTAGAATGAATTTGGAAGTTCTCCCTCTTTTTCTATTTCCTGAAGTAGCTTGAAAAGTATTGGTATTAGTTCCTCTTTAAAGGTTTTGTAAAACTCTGCTGTATACCCATCCGGTCCTGGGCTTTTCTTAGTTGGTAGTCTTTTGATGGTTTCTTCTATTTCCTCAATTGATATTGGTCTGTTTAGGTTGTCTATATCCTCCTGACTCAATCTGGGCAGATCATATGACTTAAGAAATTTATCTATGCCTTCACTATCTTCTAATTTATTGGAGTATAAGGATTCAAAATAGTTTTTGATTATCTTCTGTATTTCTGAAGTGTCTGTTGTGATATTGCCTTTTTCATCCCATATGCTAGTAATTTGAGTTCTCTCTCTTCTTCTCTTTGCTAGCATGGCTAAGGGTCTGTCGATTTTGTTTATTTTTTCAAAGAACCAACTTTTAGTTTTGTCAATTTTTTCAATTGTTTCTTTTGTTTCGATTTCATTAATTTCAGCTCTGATTTTAATTATTTCTTGCCTTCTACTTCTTTTGCTGTTGTTTTGCTCTTCTTTTTCAAGGATTTTGAGATGAAGTATGAGATCATTTATTTGTTGGTTTTTTCTTTTTTTAAGGAATGAACTCCAAGCAATGAATTTTCCTCTTAGAACTGCTTTCAATGTGTCCCATAGATTCCGATATGTTGTGTCTGTGTTTTCATTTATCTTTAAGAATTTTTTAATTTCCTCCTTGATGTCTTCTATATCCCATTGATCATTGAGTAACCTATTGTTCACTCTCCAAGTGATGCATGATTTTTCCTTCCTTCTTTTATGGTTGATTTTCAGTTTCATTCCATTATGATCAGATAAGATGCATGGTATTATCTCTAGTCCTTTATATTGTCTAAGAGTTGCCCTGTGACATAATATGTGATCTATTTTTGAGAAGAATCCATGTGCTGCTGAAAAAAAAAGTGTAACTGCTTGATGTTGGGTAGTATATTCTATATATGTCAATTAAGTCTAGGTTATTAATTGTGTTATTGAGTTCTATAGTTTCCTTATTCAACTTTTGTTTGGAAGATCTGTCCATTGGTGAGAGAGGTGTGTTGAAGTCTCCCATGATTATTGTATGGTGGTCTATTAGACTCTTGAACTTGAGAAGAGTTTGTTTGATGAACATAGCTGCACCATTGTTAGGGGCATATATATTTATGATTGTTATGTCTTGTTGGTGTATGGTTCCCTTGAGCAGTATGTAGTGTTCCTCTTTATCCCTTTTGATTAACTTGGGCTTGAAATCTATTTTATTTGATATGAGTATGGACACTCCTGCTTGTTTCCGAAGTCCATATGAGTGATATGATTTTTCCCAACCTCTCACCTTCAGCCTATGTATGTCTTTTCCTATGAAATGCGTCTCCTGTAGGCAGCATATTGTTGGGTCTTGTTTTGTGATCCATTCTACTAGGCTGTGTCTCTTAATTGGTGAGTTTAAGCCATTAACATTTAGGGTTATTATTGAGATATGGGTTGTTCTTCCAGCCATATTTGTTTATTTATGTTACTAAACATTGTTTGTTTTCCTCTTTGATTATTTTCCCCCCTTTAGTGTCCTACCTCCCACTGTTGGTTTTCATTGTCATTTTCCATTTCCTCCTCCTGTAATGTTTTGCTGAGGATGTTTTGAAGAGATGGTTTTCTAGCTGCAAATTCTTTTAACTTTTGTTTATCATGGAAGGTTTTAATTTCATCTTCCATCCTGAAGCTTAATTTCGCTGGATACACAATTCTTGGTTGGAACCCATTTTCTTTCAGTGTTTGAAATATGTTATTCCAGGATCTTCTAGCTTTCAGAGTCTGTGTTGAAAGATCAGCTGTTATCCTGATTGGCTTACCCCGAAATGTAATCTGCTTCCTTTCTCTTGTAGCTTTTAAAATTCTCTCCTTATTCTGTATGTTGGGCATCTTCATTATAATGTGTCTAGGTGTGGATCTCTTATGATTTTGCACATTCGGCGTCCTGTAGGCTTCTAGGATTTGGGATTCTGTCTCATTCTTCAAGTCTGGGAAGTTTTCTCGTATTATTTCATTGAATAGATTGCTCATTCCTTTGGTTTGAAACTCTGTCCCTCCCTGTATCCCAAAGACTCTTAAATTTGGTCTCTTGATGTTATCCCATATTTCTTGGATGTTCTGCTCATGGTTTCTTTTTTTTTTTTTTTTTTTTTTTTTAATTTTTTATTGTGGGTTGTTCAAAACATTACAAATTTCTTGACATATCATATTCCACACTTTGATTCTAGTGGGTTATGAACTCCCACCTTCACCCCATACACAGATTGCAGATTCACATCAGTTACACATCCATTGATTTACAAATTGCCATACTAGTGTCTGTTGTGCTCCGCTGCCTTTCCCATCATCCACCCTCCCCCCTCCCCACCTCTCCCCTCCCCTCCCCTCCTCTCTCTCTACCCCCTCCACTGTATAACCCTGAGGGTCTCCTTCCATTACCGTGCAATTTACCTTCTCTCTCCCTTTCCCTCCCACCTCTCATCCCTGTTAAATGTTAATCTTCTTCTCCTGTTCTTCGTCCCTACTCTGTTCTTAGTTACTTTCCTTATATCAAAGAAGACATTTGGCATTTGTTTTTTAGGGATTGGCTAGCTTCACTTAGCATAATCTGCTCTAATGCCATCCATTTCCCTGTAAATTCTATGATTTTGTCATTTTTTAATGCAGAGTAATACTCCATTGTGTATAAATGCCACATTTTTTTTATCCATTCGTCTATTGAAGGGCATCTAGGTTGGTTCCACAGTCTTGCTATTGTGAACTGTGCTGCTATGAACATCGATGTAGCAGTGTCCCTGTAGCATGCTCTTTTTAGGTCTTTAGGGAATAGACCAAGAAGGGGAATAGCTAGGTCAAATGGTGGCTCCATTCCCAGCTTTCCAAGAAATCTCCATACTGCTTTCCAAATTGGCTGCACCAATCTGCAGTCCCACCAGCAATGTACAAGTGTACCCTTTTCCCCACATCCTCGCCAGCACTTGTTGTTGTTTGACTTCCTAATGGCTGCCAATCTTACTGGAGTGAGATGGTATCTTAGGGTGGTTTTGATTTGCATTTCTCTGACAGCTAGAGATGTTGAGCATTTTTTCATGTACTTGTTGATTGACTGTATGTCCTCCTCTGTGAAGTGTCTGTTCAGGTCCTTGGCCCATTTGTTGATTGGGTTGTTTGTTCTCTTATTGTCTAATTTTTTGAGTTCTTTGTATACTCTGGATATTAGGGCTCTATCTGAAGTGTGAGGAGTAAAGATTTGTTCCCAGGATGTAGGCTCCCTATTTACCTCTCTTATTGTTTCTTTTGCTGAGAAAAAACTTTTTAGTTTGAGTAAGTCCCATTTGTTGATTCTAGTTATTAACTTTTGTGCTATGGGTGTCCTATTGAGGAATTTGGAGCCCGACCCCACCGACTGTAGATCGTAGCCAACTTTTTCTTCTATCAGACGGTGCGTCTCTGATTTGATATCAAGTTCCTTGATCCATTTTGAATTCACTTTTGTGCATGGCGAGAGAAAGGGATTCAGTTTCATTTTGTTGCATATGGATTTCCAGTTTTCCCAGCACCATTTGTTGAAGATGCTATCCTTCCTCCATTGCATGCTTTTAGCCCCTTTATCAAATATAAGGTAGTTGTAGTTTTGTGGATTGGTTTCTGTGTCCTCTATTCTGTACCATTGGTCCACCCGCCTGTTTTGGTACCAGTACCATGCTGTTTTTGTTACTATTGCTCTGTAGTATAGTTTGAAGTCTGGTATCGCTATACCGCCTGATTCACACTTCTTGCTTAGCATTGTTTTTGCTATTCTGGGTCTTTTATTTTTCCATATGAATTTCATGATTGCTTTCTCTATTTCTACAAGAAATGCCATTGGGATTTTGATTGGCATTGCATTAAACCTATAGAGAACTTTTGGTAATATCGCCATTTTGATGATGTTAGTTCTGCCTATCCATGAACAGGGTATATTTTTCCATCTTCTAAGATCTTCTTCTATTTCTCTCTTTAGGGTTCTGTAGTTTTCATTGTATAAGTCTTTCACCTCTTTTGTTAGGTTGATTCCCAAGTATTTTATTTTTTTTGAAGATATTTTGAATGGAGTGGTTGTCCTCATTTCCATTTCAGAGGATTTGTGTCTGATATACAGGAATGCCTTTGATTTATGCGTGTTGATTTTAAATCCTGCCACTTTGCTGAATTCATTTATTAGCTCTAATAGTTTCTTTGTAGAGCCTTTTGGGTCTGCTAGATATAGAATCATATCATCTGCAAATAGTGATAATTTAATTTCTTCTTTTCCTATTTTTATGCCTTTAATTTCTTTCGTCTGTCTAATTGCTCTGGCCAGTGTTTCGAGAACTATGTTGAAGAGAAGTGGAGAGAGAGGGCATCCCTGTCTTGTTCCAGATTTTAGAGGGAATGCCTTCAGTTTTTCTCCATTCAGAATAATGCTAGCCTGAGGCTTAGCATAGATTGCTTTTACAATATTGAGGTATGTTCCTGTTATCCCTAGTTTTTCTAGAGTTTTGAACATAAAGGGATGCTGTACTTTGTCAAATGCTTTTTCCGCATCTATCGAGATGATCATATGGTTCTTATTTTTAAGTCTATTGATGTGGTGAATAACATTTATTGATTTCCGTATATTGAACCAGCCTTGCATCCCAGGGATGAATCCTACTTGATCATGGTGTACAATTTTTTTTATATGTTTTTGTATCCGATTCGCCAGAATTTTATTGAGGATTTTTGCATCTAGGTTCATTAGAGATATTGGTCTGTAGTTTTCTTTCTTTGAAGTGTCTTTGTCTGGTTTAGGTATCAGGGTGATGTTGGCCTCATAGAATGAATTTGGAAGTTCTCCCTCCTTTTCTACTTCCTGAAGTAGCTTGAAAAGTATTGGTATTAGTTCTTCTTTAAAGGTTTTGTAAAATTCTGCTGTATCCCCATCGGGACCTGGGCTTTTCTTAGTTGGTAGTCTTTTTATGGTTTCTTCTATCTCCTCAATTGATATTGGTCTGTTTAGGTTTTCTATATCCTCCTGACTCAATCTGGGCAGATCATATGACTTAAGAAATTTATCTATGCCTTCACTATCTTCTAATTTATTGGAGTATAAGGATTCAAAATAGTTTTTGATTATCTTCTGTATTTCTGAAGTGTCTGTTGTGATATTGCCTTTTTCATCCCGTATGCTAGTAATTTGAGTTCTCTCTCTTCTTCTCTTCACTAGCATCGCTAAGGGTCTGTCGATTTTGTTTATTTTTTCAAAGAACCAACTTTTAGTTTTGTCAATTTTTTCAATTGTTTCTTTTGTTTCGATTTCATTAATTTCAGCTCTGATTTTAATTATTTCTTGCCTTCTACTTCTTTTGCTGTTGTTTTGCTCTTCTTTTTCAAGGATTTTGAGATGAAGTATGAGATCATTTATTTGTTGGTTTTTTCTTTTTTTAAGGAATGAACTCCAAGCAATGAATTTTCCTCTTAGAACTGCTTTCAATGTGTCCCATAGATTCTGATATGTTGTGTCTGTGTTTTCATTTATCTCTAAGAATTTTTTAATTTCCTCCTTGATGTCTTCTATAACCCATTGATCATTCAGTAACCTATTGTTCATTCTCCAATTGATGTATGCTTTTTCCTTCCTTCTTTTATCGTTGATTTTCAGTTTCATTCCATTATGATCAGATAAGATGCATGGTAATGTCTCTACTACTTTATATTGTCTAAGAGTTGCCCTGTGACATAATATATGATCTATTTTTGAGAAGGATCCATGTGCTGCTGAGAAAAAAGTGTAACTGCTTGATGTTGGGTGGTATACTCTATATATGTCAATTAGGTCTAGGTTATTAATAGTGTTATTGAGTTCTATAGTTTCCTTATTCAACTTTTGTTTGGAAGATCTGTCCAGTGGCGAGAGAGGTGTGTTGAAGTCTCCCATGATTATGGTGTGGTGGTCTATTAGACTCTTGAACTTGAGAAGAGTTTGTTTGACGAACATAGCTGCACCATTGTTTGGGGCATAAATATTTATGATTGTTATGTCTTGTTGGTGTATGGTTCCCTTAAGCAGTATGTAGTGTCCCTCTTTATCTCTTTTGATTAACTTTGGCTTGAAATCTATTTTATTTGATATGAGTATGGACACGCCTGCTTGTTTCCGAAGTCCATATGAGTGATATGATTTTTCCCAACCTTTCACCTTCAGCCTATGTATGTCTTTTCCTATCAAATGCGTCTCCTGTAGGCAGCATATTGTTGGGTCTTGTTTTGTGATCCATTCTACTAGCCTGTGTCTCTTAATTGGTGAGTTTAAGCCATTAACATTTAGGGTTATTATTGAGATATGGGTTGTTCTTCCAGCCATATTTGTTTATTTATGTTACTAAACATTGTTTGTTTTCCTCTTTGATTGTTTCCCCCCCCCCTTTACTGTCCTACCTCCCACTGTTGGTTTTCATTGTTATTTTCCATTTCCTCTTCCTGTAATACTTTGGCTAGGATGTTTTGAAGAGATGGTTTTCTAGCTGCGAATTCTTTAAACTTTTGTTTATCGTGGAAGGTTTTAATTTCATTCTCCATCCTGAAGCTTAATTTCGCTGGATACACAATTCTTGGTTGGAACCCATTATCTTTCAGTGTTTGAAATATGTTATTCCAGGATCTTCTAGCTTTCAGAGTCTGTGTTGAAAGATCAGCTGTTATCCTGATTGGCTTGCCCCTAAATGTAATCTGCTTCCTTTCTCTTGTAGCTTTTAAAATTCTCTCCTTATTCTGTATGTTGGGCATCTTCATTATAATGTGTCTAGGTGTGGATCTCTTATGATTTTGCACATTCGGCGTCCTGTAGGCTTCTAGGATTTGGGATTCTGTCTCATTCTTCAAGTCTGGGAAGTTTTCTTGTATTATTTCATGGAATAGACTGCTCATTCCTTTGGTTTGGAGCTCTGTACCTTCCTGTATCCCAATGACTCTTAAGTTTGGTCTCTTAATGTTATCCCATATTTCTTGGATGTTCTGCTCATGGTTTCTTAACAGTCTTGCTGAGCTGTCTATGTTCTTTTCCAGTTGAAATACTTTGTCTTCATTGTCTGATGTTCTATCTTCTAAGTGTTCTACTCTGTTGGTAGTATTCTCCATTGAGTTTTTAAGTTGGTTTATTGCTTCCTGCATTTCTAGGATTTCTGATTGCTTGTTTTTTATAACCTCTATCTCCCTGTATAGTTGATCCTTTGCTTCCTGGATTTGTTTGCGTAATTCGTTGTCGAAGTGATCTTTCATTGTCTGATTTTGCTGTTTAATGTCTTCCTTGATACTCCAGATCATCTGAAGCATGTATATCCTGAATTCTTTATCTGACATTCCATCTGCTGCAGCTGTTACCTCTTCTAAAGTTGCGTTGACCTGCATTGCTTGTGGTCCTTTCTTTCCTTGTCTTTTCATACTGCTTGCGTATCTTTCCTGCAGGTGCGGGCGGCGGCTCTGCTCTCTCCTTATTCCAATTGGGGTGTCGTGGCTACCACGCCGGCAGGTCACTGGGCCTGTTCTGGGAGCTGGTGGCGGCTCTGTTCTGCCCCTACTCCAATTGGGGTGACGTGTCTGTCGTACCAGCAGGCCACTGGGCCTGTCCTGCTGGTCGGTCGCAGATCTGCCCACCTTTCGGGCACGGGTGGAGGCTCTGCTTTGCCCCTACTCCAATTGGGGTGTCGTGACTACCCCGCCTGCAGGATGCTGGGTCTGTTCCTGGCAAGGGAGGCGACTCTGCTCTGTCACTACTCCAATTAGGGTGGTGTTTGTACCCCGCCGGCAGGCTCCTGGGCCTGATCCGCCGGTCTGTTGTAGGTCTGCCTACCTTGAAGGCGCGGGCGGCGGATCTGCCCTGCCCCTCCTACCACGCCTGCGGACCCCTGGGCCTGATCTGCAGGTTGATCACTGGTCTGCTCACCCTGCGGGCACGGGTGGCGGTTCCGCTCCACCCCCACTCCAATTGGGGTCACGTGACCACCACACCGGCAGGGCCTGATCCGGGCGTGGGATCAGGATCTGCTCTGCCCCTACTCGAGTTGGGGTGACGTGTGTACCACACTGGCAGGCCACTGGGCCTGACCCGCCAGGCTGTCACAGGTCTGTTTACCTTGCAGGCGCGAAGGGCGGCTCTGCCCTGCCCCTCCTACCACGCCCATGTACTACTGGGTCGTGGGTCTGCCCACCTGGCGGGTGTGGGTGGCGGCTCCGCTCCGCCCCCTCTCCAATTGGGGTCACGCGGTCACCACGCTGGCGAGCCGCTGGGCCTGCTCCGGGGGCTGGCGGCGGCCCGGCTCCTTCCCTCTGGCTCGAGGACAAATTGAGGAGACTCGGGTGACTGAGCCTCACCCCCCTTACCAGGAGACCAACTGCTTATGTCACCGCTGGTATTGATGAAGATCTCTCCTCCACCGCTTTCTGCTGACATCAGATCTCTGCCATGTTGGTATCCTATGCGAATGGCAGCATTTCGTTCCCCTTGCCAGGCAACCCAAGCAATGGGTGAGTCCTGACCTGCCCTCAGCAGGACCCGGACCGAGACACAGTTTCCGCGGGCTCCTAGCCCCGGTCCAGGGAAGTTCCGGGAGCCGGAACTCGGCCGCTCCGTGCTCGGTGTAAGCTCCTATAAGTGTAAGCTCCAAGAAGCAGCCCCCGCGGGCTCAGTTCCAGGAGCCGGAATTCGGCCGCTTAGTGCTTGGTGTATGCTCTGATAGTAACAGGGTCCAAGAAGCAGCCTCTGCGGGCTCCGCAGCCCTGAGCCAGGGCGGTTCCGGGACGGTTCCGGGAGCCGGAACTCGGCCGCTCTGTGCTCGGTGTAAGCTCCTATAAGTGTAAGCTCCAAGAAGCAGTCCCCGCGGGCTCAGTTCCGGGAGCTGGAATTCGGCTTCTTGGTGTTTCGTGTTTGCTCTGATATTAGCAGGGTCCAAGAAGCAGCCTCCGCAGGCTCCGCAGCCCGGAGCCAGGGCGGTTCCGGGACGTTTCCGGGAGCCGGAACTCGGCCGCCCCGCGCTCCGTGTTCACTCCGATAAGATCAGATTTTAAGAAGCCCCCAGGCGCTGAACCCTAGCAATCTGTCTGCAAGCCGCAGGCGAATTGCAGCCTGAAATTACCTGTTCTATGGCTGAATGAGCTGCGGTCAGTCAAAAACAGGTGTGGTGACGTCAGTTTACCAACATGGTGGCTGCTGGCCTCCTCTGTGGTCTGACCGGTGTGGAGAACCGAGATGGACCGCTTCCTTCCCCGTCTCGAACCCAGAATTCAGCCCTGAGTGCGGTGCTTGCGCATCTGGCAGAAACTGCAGCGCTGTAACCCTGCGTCTGTATCCCAGCGCGCCTTGCAGACTCTAGCCGCGGGGCGATTTGCTTAATAAGCAGTGTTACCCTCCATGCGACAAACCTCTCGCGTTTGAGTCCCCGTAGCCGATCCTCATGCGATGGAAATCCTTCCTCCAGGTTCCGGCGCACCCCACTATTGCTGGAAATTCCTAACAAGATATCCTTTAGCCGTCCTGACTTGTCATACTCCCACACAGTGAAGCAGCACACGGGGGTAATGCACTCCCCTCGCCGCCATCTTCGGAACCCTGCTCATGGTTTCTTAACAGTCTTGCTGAGCTGTCTATGTTCTTTTCAAGTTGAAATACTTTATCTTCATTGTCTGATGTTCTATCTTCTAAGTGTTCTACTCTGCTGGTAGTATTCTCAATTGAGTTTTTAAGTTGGTTTATTGCTTCCTGCATTTCTAGGATTTCTGTTTGTTTGTTTTTTTTAACCTCTATCTCCCTGTATAGTTGATCTTTTGCTTCTTGGATTTGTTTATGTAATTCATTGTTGAAGTGATCTTTCATTGTCTTATTTTGCTGTCTGATGTCTTCCTTGAGACTCCAGATCATCTGAAGCATGTATATCTTGAATTCTTTATCTGACATTCCATCTGCTGCAGCTATTACCTCTTCTAACATTGAGTTGACCTGCATTGCTTGTGGTCCTTTCTTTCCTTGTCTCTTCATACTGTTCGTGTTCCTTTCTACTTGGTGAAACTGTTGTGCTATTGAATTTTCCCCCTATATATTTATATTGGTCTTGTATAGTTGCAAAGTCTCCCTCGCAGGCACGGGCGGCTGCTCTGCCCCTC
>NW_026692330.1:0-2043 GCF_021218885.2 Marmota monax | reverse complement strand
TGCTGGCAGCTGGAAGTTTGCTGGGGCCCCTTTGGCTGTGGCTCTCAACATCTCCCCCTCTCTGTTTAAACAACAAGCATGTGGCTTAGGGACCGTGCCTGTTAGGCAGTCCAATTCAACATATGGTCCTTACCCGTCATCGGATGAACTGACCTCTAGGCGTCAGCCTCCTGTCTTAGGTTGGTACCACTGCAATTGGATCATACCCGTCACTGACTACCGGTCCAGCATACAGCCATACTTGTGGATAGGCCTTTGCACCTGCGGGGGGGTGAGGTTCTTTGCCTCACCTCTGTTGGCCCCCAAATTTTAGACCATCACTAGTAGAGGAGGATGCAAAATGCCATGACATTAAGCCAATTGAGGGCTCCTAAATTGTACCACCGGTGACACCATCAGCAAAAATACTCCAGCACTACCACAATTCGCTGTACCAACAGATAGTTCACAATGCATACAGGTGAGCTCACAATGTGTCCAGGCAAGTTCTGCAAGCAGTTCAGTGATGGCTATTGTAGAAGCTGTAGATTGGTTTTATCTTTCACTTCACCAGCACTGGGATGAAGATAAGAATTCTGGCAATAATGGCTAAAGAAAAAATTATGTAACATTCCAGAAGGCACTAAAAGAAAACAATTTTCTTAACAATTTACATTGTCTTTAAGAGAATTATTAAATATAATGAAAAGGAAAGGTAAAAGTAAACAAACAGATCTGTTAACCTTCTTTTTTGTTTACATATTAAAACAATCCTCAACAGTTGTTTTAAATTAAAATGGTTTAGATAAAACATTTTAATTACTTCTTGACATATTAAAATATAAACAATTAAATATATGCTGAAATTATTTTATTTTTTGTTTGGTGTGGTTTTCAAATGTTTCATTGACTAATTTTCCAGCTTTTGATGATTGCTGTAAAGCTGGGACCAGATTTATTAGAAGTCCTTGAATTTTTGAAATTACTCTGTAAGATTTATTGAAATGAATACCTTCAATGCTCTATTCAATTTCTCAATTTATTTCCTGAAGAAAACTCTTAAAATCTTTATAGATAGAAGAAAAAGCAATCACCAAATCTAGCAAACAACATCCAAAGGGTATTTTAACCCATGAGTAAAGGCACATAAAATACTCAGAGATAAAATGACCTGGCAGTATGCCCAGGATGGGAAAGCACAGGTGCATCTTCCCCAATTGAGGAAGAAGCCACGTTCTTGAGGGCGCTTTACTCATCGATGAAATGTATACCTGTAATAAAAAATATCAAGGCTCCAAGGTTCACCAAATAGCACATTTGTATATACACATTGAAAACAGGGAAAGTTGGAAGGGCTTATGGAGATTTATTTTGGAATATACAAATACATCAGAAAATGTACAACCCCAGACTTCATGAAATTCACATAGAATTTTGCATTCTTTTTTTAAATCATTATTGATTTGTATATATGACCGCAGAATGCATTATAATTCAAATTACACAAATAAAGCCAATTTTTCATATCTCTGGTTGTACATAAAGTATATTCACACCAACTTGTGTCTTCATACATGTACTTTGGATAATAATGTCCAACACATTCCACAATTCTAGCTAAACCCCTGTCCCCTCCCTTCCCTTCCCACCTCTCTGCCCTATATAGAGTTCATCTATTCCTCTCATGCTCCCCCTCCCTACCCCACTATGACTCAGCCTCCTTATATCAGAGAAAACTTTCGGCATTTGTTTTTTGGGATTGGCTAACTTCACTTCTCCAACTCCATCCATTTACCTGTAAATGCCATGTTGATAGCAGCACAATTCACAATAGCTAAATTGTGGAACCAACCTAGATGCTCTTCAATGGATGAATGGATAAAAAAAAAATATGGCCTGTATATACAATGGAATATTACTCAGCAATAAGAGGGAATAAAATCATTTTTTCCCTAATTCATGCTCTGTAATTTATACAATATGAGAACAATGGCTTAGAAAGGCTAAATAGTTTGTCAGAGTTGATACAGGCAGTTACATGGAGAGGTGCTTCCTTGTTCTTGA
>NW_026692329.1:0-18712 GCF_021218885.2 Marmota monax | reverse complement strand
AATATCAAAACAGACACTTCAGAAATACAGAAGATAATCAAAAACTATTTTGAATCCTTATACTCCAATAAATTAGAAGATAGTGAAGGCATAGATAAATTTCTTAAGTCATATGTTCTGCCCAGATTGAGTCAGGAGTATATAGACAACCTAAACAGACCAATATCAATTGAGGAAATAGAAGAAACCACAAAAAAACTACCAACTAAGAAAAGCCCAGGACCGGATGGGTATACAGCAGAATTTTACAAAACCTTTAAAGAAGAACTAATACCAATACTTTTCAAGCTACTTCAGGAAATAGAAAAAGATGGAGAACTTGCAAATTCATTCTATGAGGCCAACATCACCCTGATACCTAAACCAGACAAAGACACTTCAAAGAAAGAAAACTACAGACCAATATCTCTAATGAACCTAGATGCAAAAATCCTCAATAAAATTCTGGCGAATCGGATACAAAAACATATCAAAAAAATTGTGCACCGTGATCAAGTAGGATTCATCCCTGGGATGCAAGGCTGGTTCAATATACGGAAATCAATAAATGTTATTCACCACATCAATAGACTTAAAAATAAGAACCATATGATCATCTCGATAGATGCGGAAAAAGCATTCGACAAAGTACAGCATCCCTTTATGTTCAAAACTCTAGAAAAACTAGGGATAACAGGAACATACCTCAATATTGTAAAAGCAATCTATGCTAAGCCTCAGGCTAGCATCATTCTGAATGGAGAAAAACTGAAGGCATTCCCTCTAAAATCTGGAACAAGACAGGCATGCCCTCTCTCTCCACTTCTCTTCAGCATAGTTCTCGAAACACTGGCCAGAGCAATTAGACAGATGAAAGAAATTAAAGGCATCAAAATAGGAAAAGAAGAACTTAAATTATCACTATTTGCAGATGATATGATTCTATACCTAGCAGACGCAAAAGGCTCTACAAAGAAACTATTAGAGCTAATAAATGAATTCAGCAAAGTGGCAGGATATAAAATCAACACACATAAATCCAAGGCATTCCTGTATATCAGGGACAAATCCTCTGAAATGGAAATGAGGACAACCACTCCATTCACAATATCTTCAAAAAAAAATAAAATACTTGGGAATCAACCTAACAAAAGAGGTGAAAGACTTATACAATGAAAACTACAGAACGCTAAAGAGAGAAATAGAAGAAGATCTTAGAAGATGGAAAAATATATCCTGTTCATGGATAGGCAGAACTAACATCATCAAAATTGCGATATTACCAAAAGTTCTCTATAGGTTTAATGCAATGCCAATCAAAATCCCAACGGCATTTCTTGTAGAAATAGAGAAAGCAATCATGAAATTAATATGGAAAAATAAAAGACCCAGAATAGCAAAAACAATGCTAAGCAGGAAGTGTGAATCAGGCGGTATAGCGATACCAGACTTCAAACTATACTACAGAGCAATAGTAACAAAAACAGCATGGTACTGGTACCAAAACAGGCGGGTGGACCAATGGTACAGAATAGAGGACACAGAAACCAATCCACAAAACTACAACTATCTTATATTTGATAAAGGGGCTAAAAGCATGCAATGGAGGAAGGATAGCATCTTCAACAAATGGTGCTGGGAAAACTGGAAATCCATATGCAACAAAATGAAACTGAATCCCTTTCTCTCGCCATGCACAAAAGTGAATTCAAAATGGATCAAGGAGCTTGATATCAAATCAGAGACACACCATCTGATAGAAGAAAAAGTTGGCTACGATCTACATTCGGTGGGGTCGGGCTCCAAATTCCTCAATAGGACACCCATAGCACAAAAGTTAATAACTAGAATCAACAAATGGGACTTACTCAAACTAAAAAGTTTTTTTCTCAACAAAAGAAACAATAAGAGAGGTAAATAGGGAGCCTACACCCTGGGAACAAATCTTTACTCCTCACACTTCAGATAGAGCCCTAATATCCAGAGTATACAAAGAACTCCAAAAATTAGACAATAAGAGAACAAACAACCCAATCAACAAATGGGCCAAGGACCTGAACAGACACTTCTCAGAGGAGGACATACAGTCAATCAACAAGTACATGAAAAAATGCTCACCATCTCTAGCTGTCAGAGAAATGCAAATCAAAACCACCCTAAGATACCATCTCACTCCAGTAAGATTGGCAGCCATTATGAAGTCAAACAACAACAAGTGCTGGCGAGTTGTGGGGAAAATGGTACACTTGTACATTGCTGGTGGGTCTGCAGATTGGTGCAGCCAGTTTGGAAAGGAGTATGGAGATTTCTTGGAAAGCTGGGAATGGAGCCACCATTTGACCCAGCTATTCCCCTTCTTGGTCTATTCCCTAAAGACCTAAAAAGAGCATGCTACAGGGACACTGCTACATCGATGTTCATAGCAGCACAATTCACAATAGCAAGACTGTGGAACCAACCTAGATGCCCTTCAATAGACGAATGGATAAAAAAATGTGGCATTTATACACAATGGAGTATTACTCTGCATTAAAAAATGACAAAATCATAGAATTTGCAGGGAAATGGATGGCATTAGAGCAGATTATGCTAAGTGAAGCTAGCCAATCCCTAAAAACAAATGCCAAATGTCTTCTTTGATATAAGGAGAGTAACTAAGAACAGAGTAGGGACGAAGAGCAGGAGAAGATGATTAACATTTAACAGGGATGAGAGGTGGGAGGGAAAGGGAGAGAGAAGGGAAATTGCATGGAAATGGAGGGAGACCCTCAGGGTTATACAGTGGAGGGGGTAGAGAGATAGGAGGGGAAGGGAGGGGAGAGGTGGGGATGGGGGAGGGTGGAGGATGGGAAAGGCAGCGGAGCACAGCACACACTAGTATGGCAATATGTAAATCAATGGATGTGTAACTGATGTGATTCTGCAATCTGTGTATGGGGTGAAGTTGGGAGTTCATAACCCACTTGAATCAAATTGTGGAATATGATATGTCATGAAATTTGTAATGTTTTGAACAACCAACAATAAAAAAATTTAAAAAAAGAAATATATTGAAATATAAAATCAAGTAAATATATACTAAGATGAGAAAATAGGAAAACTTTTGGTAAAATTATAGAAAATCAATATATGCCTCAAATATTGAGTAAAAATATAATGCATTCAGAATCACATTTTAATAGAGTAATCATGGTAATTAGAACTAAATGTTTGCTGTCAATTCCACATAGTTTATTTTTAAGTTAAAATCCTACTTCTAATGAGTCATTTGTTAATATAATTTAAAGTAAGTTGAAATGCTTATTTATTTCAAATATAATTAAATATATATCTTTAGTCAATGATTATCTCTTCAGTTACTGGGCACACACACATATATTTCTAGTTGGCTTTTTCTGGATATCTCAAATATTGATTTGATCATTTTTTCAACATTTCTCCAAACTACACTTAAAAATTCATTGTCCTACCATTTTTTGATTTGTTTGCTGATAGCACTAATCCCCTTTTCCTTCAAAACATCAAAAGCTCAAACCTAAAATTTATTATTAACTTGTTCCCTTTCTCCCCTAATAGATCATTGATTCCTGTTGTTTCTCCCTCTTAAACAACTTCTCTTCTCTGCTCTTCCTGCCTTGTGTCAATTAAACATTCATTATCTCTTGTATAAACCTCCATATGTTTAGTGTGCATTCCACACTATTTTTCTGAGTTCCAGTCTCACTAATGTTTAATTTTACTTTCTCATCATTTTTTATTGCTGAAAGCACAAGTTTTATATGTACCATCCATGAATATTGATTTATATATATTGATTTATAAAGTAGAGATACTTAAGCATAGATTTAGTTTTCAGAAGAGTTTAATGCTATTGACTGACAATTGAAATTAATTTTGTGTTAAAAATTCAAACATTTAATTGAATTATGACACTGAATACCGTGTATTACTTGTAAAATCACTGATCAATTCTAACGTGTTCTCTTTATAATTAACTGAGCTACTTAATGAATGAAAAATCTAGTCTTAGCTAATAATATGAAATTAATGATCATATCCCTGCCTGTTATTCATTCAACCCTTTTGCTGTTTCATCACTTAACAGTTTGTATGACTATTATCATCTATGAAAGTACCAGAATGCTAAGAAGTAATGGGGAGGCAACAGAGAGAACTCCATTTGCCATTGCAACAAATTTATAAACACACAAACTCCAAGCCTTTGTTGGGATTTTTTTTCACTTATACTGGGAAGAAGTGTTTCAAGGAAATATGTTTAGTTCCTAAAGAGAAATTCCATTTTTTTCTATCCTTTATTAATCACTCTTTGGTTATAAACAGTTGGCAAATGGTGAAACTTCTGTGAACTTTCTCTTTACAAATCTCCAAATGGAGATGACAATGAATACTTCCAGTATTATAGGGAGATTCTTTTAAGAAAATTAATGAGAATAAGGTGGTACAAAGCATTTTTACAATTACTTGAGTTAAGGAGTCTTTGAAGCCTGTGTCTGAGATTTAAAATGAAAATTGAAATTTCAAAAAATTATTTTTATTATATTATACATAAATCATCATCATATACCAATAATTTTAGGTATGCATTGGTAATCAATTAATATCCAAGGAAATTATGCTTAAGCATTGTTCATAAACTTTGTAAATATGGTAAAAATTGCAAAAGACAGACTTAAAACTGGATTCTAATTTAAAATACTGTATGTGCATTAATTATGCTGGCATTCTCTTGCCAATGCAGAACTTCCTTCTGCAGTAATCATCTCAAAGACTCTGTTCAACGACTGTTGACCAATGTAACTGATGTAAATTTTGTTAATTTAGAAAGCAATCTGCTTTACAGTGATTTCTAAGCCATATTACTAGTTTGACTCTCCAGAACCACTAAGAATATAGTAAACTTTCTTATACTCAGTGGCATTTTGAAAGATCTATATAATCTACATAATCCATACAATTTATATAATCTATATAATTAAAATTGATGAAAAAAATTTAAAAATAAACAAAAATGAAAAGACATCTTGTGTTCATGGATCAGAAGATTAATATTACTTAAATAGCCATACTACCCAAAATAACCTATGGAGTGGAGTCATTGTCATCTCTACCAAAATACCAATGACATTCTTCAAATAAGCAGAAAAATCTGCCTTAAAATTAATATGAAACATCAAATACCCAAAATTAAAAAAAAAAAAACATCTTGAACACAAAAGAACAATACAAGAGATTGTGATGCTACCTGCTTTCAAATATGCCACAAAGCTGTAGTAAACAAAACAGCATGTTATTGGCATACATACAGACACACACATCAAGGCAACTAAATAGTACAGAAAGATATGTACCACATGACTTCACTCAAGAGCAATTTTAAAAAGTTGAACTCATAGAAGTTAGAGTAGAATGGAGGTTATCAGAGGCTGGAGAAACAAGGAGTAGGGAGGGATGGGGAGAAATTGATTGGTGGATACTTAATCACAGGAATAGAAGTATTGGTAATGATAATGATATTATTATTATTATCATTAGGATAATGATAGATAACAATTCTGTCTAGGACATTTTTTTCTCTTTCAGTACTTGAAATTGAGCCCAGGGTTGCCCTACCACTGAGCCATCATTTCATTTTTTTTTTTTTTGAAAAAGGGCTTTGGTATATTTCCCAGGTTAGCCTTCAACTGTGATCCTCCTGCCTCAACCTCCTGAATTGCATGGATTATACATTTTGAAATACTGGAATAAACTATTTTGAAAATTTTCACTATAAAGAAAAGTACAAGTTTGAGTATATAATACATTTAACTTATTTAAATATTAGATCATATAGATATGTATCAAAACATTCATGGATCAGCTATAAATAAATTTAATTTTAAAAATGTCTCATATTTTGTATTTTCCAGATGCTCACTAATTCTGGGAAATTTCTATCAAATAAATATCAGGGGAGTATTTCTGTGCAAAATATTACAGATTTTTCCATCAGCCAAGCTAGCAAAGACTCTGATGATGTTAGTTAATGTTCTCCTTGGGCAGGTTCTCATTATGAAGATTTTTATCAAGTGTGCTTTGCTTTTTCGAATGTGAAGACACTATTATAAAAGGATAGGTAGAAAGATTACTATCATGAAAATAACTACCAGCAAGTCAAAAGTAGAAGGTAATTGAAAATGCTATGCCTTTTAGCAGTTGGAATCAGCAGGACCAAAAATGTGATAAAATGAAGCTGGATGAAAGCAGATGTATTTGTTACCAGCCTTTCCTACACCTGATCCAGGAATTCCTTTAAACACATCCTTCTCCCTTTTTGTTCCAAGCACAGGAACTTCTACATCAATATTGAGCACCAAGATAGCCTATAGTCTAGTCAAAACCATGATAGGATGTAGATGAAATTGATTACAAAAAAAATTCCCTTTCTGTACTACTGGTTGGATATGGAAGAGTTATTTTTTAGTAGAGCACATCGAATGAATCATTTGTGTTTGTGTGAGATGCTTTATTGACATAAAATACACATGTGAATTGCTGTCATTCAGAGTCCCATCACTTAATTCAGTTAAACATTTCAGTGTGGATATGATTATTTTCCTCATTGAAGTTCATCTAAGTAACTGGAATAACTTCTTTCCAGTGAGTGGTTAAAAAAATTTGAGTCTTAGGTCTTAAATTCTTGCCATTTTTAACTATTCATTAAGAAACTTGAGAAACATTTTCACTGAAATGTTGCTGAAAGTGAAGAAAGACACTCCTGACCATTCCAAAGCTACAGCAAAGACTTTGAAGGCCAAGAAGTTAGTACTGAAAGCCATGCTCACATCACAAACTCTGTGCTCTTGACCATCCTCCAGGCAGTCCAAGGCACAGTGCTCTAGATTAAGTCCAAATATCACTACCAGAGTGCTCCTAGAGAGGAACAAGCTTGACCACTGTGCCATCATTCACTGCACGCAATCACTGAATCACCACGAAGGAAATAGAAGAGGACCACATGCTTGAGTTAACTGTGGACATCAAAGCCAACAGCACCAAATCAATTTGGCTGTGGAGAAGCTTTCTGACATTTATGTGACTGATGTCCATACCCTGGATCAGGCTTGTTGGAGACAGGAATACATATGTCTGACTGGGTCTTGATATGTTGAATATTGCCAAGAAAACTGATCAGATAAACTGCATTTAGCTGGCTAATTCTAAATATACATTTTTTCATCATAATTTTTTTTTTACACTTAAGATTAACAAATAGTTCTTCATCTACACTGACTGGACTTCAAAAGAAACAAAAATAATTGTTTTTGAACATAACACCTTCCAGTAGAAAGTTGGAAATATTAATTTTTAAAATTCTAGCTGGGCACAGTGGTACACCCCTGAAATCTCAGCTATTCAGGAGACTGAGGCAGGAAGGATGGCAGGTTTGATGCCAGCCTCAGCAACTTAATAAGATCCTGTCTCCAAAATTTTTAAAAAAGAGAGATCATAATAATAACAATGCTAGGAATCTATCTCAGTGGTAGAGTGCCTCTGGATTCGATTTCCAGAACAACAACTACAACAACAAAATTCTACCTATTATAGCGCTAGGATTCAATATAACAAAGGCATATCATGTTATAAAATAATTTTCAGAGACTTTCAAATGAAACTCATAATTTTAAAAAAAGAGAATATATATGCACATTTATCTCTTATCCTTAATTGCCAGTCCATGATGATGCATTTCCTTCTTAGGACACTGTTCTATCTTGCTAGGTTCAGTGCTCCCTCATCTCTTGGGAAGACAGAACTCCAGTTCTGTCAGCTCATTCTATTCTTTTCAGAGTAGAAGATTGAAAATATTAATTTTTATAATTCAACTCATTCAAAGTAACTTTACCTCCAAAATTACATAAACACTGTTAAAATATTCATCAGAATTACTATAATAATTTATCCATTTTAAGTGGCTTTAGTTGTAATTTTAAAGAATCTTGGAAAAATTCATGCCAATTTCTTTGTGATCATTAAAATATTGTGAAAATGTGCTTTGTCTCTTGTTTTTAACTTAATTATAATTCTAATCAAAAAGCAACAGGAGCTTCATAGGAAAGTTATTACAGGAAATTCAATAATTACCCTATTTCACCAGATATTATTTCATCATTCATTTATACCTTAAAATGTGATTCTGACAATCATCAATCTCTGATTAGCTTTGTGGATTATTTCTTCAGCTTCTTGAATGCCATCATTTGAAGAAAAATTTCAACCCCAAAATTTGGGAATTTTCTTTGGATGTTTTCTTTCTTATTGCCATATAACTTATTTTCTCTTATGCCATTAATTATCTTAAAATTTTAGAAACATACAAATTTCTCTCCACAGGCATTTGAAAAACTGTAAATCTCTACTCAAATGCCAATCATTCTCATTTTTACAATTCTGAAGAAAAGATTATTGGTAATACAAATTATTGAAATAAAAATCAGCTTTCTTTTACTGGATTCAAGGAAATTATGGAACTATGACTACTGATAGCTGAGTAAATACTACAAAATAATAGTGAAATATTTTCCCATGCTTTTGTTTTAAGAAAAAAATAATTTTATGGTTGACAAAAAATAGATCTCTAAAATATAATTTGAGAAACAACAAATAAATCACTTTTCAACTGTTGACTAAACAATAAATGTTTGCCTGAATTATCAGTTCAAATATTAGCAGTATTTCAGATGATTTAAAGATAAGGTAATTTTGGTGAAAAAAAAATATGACTAAATTTACTTTTCAGCCTTGAAAGATGTACGTATCCTTTTCTTGTTAATTTGTACTGTAATTACAATGAAGTTCATCTATAATTTAGGTTTTGAGGTACCAGTATCAGACTTATCATTTTATTTTTAATTGGTGCATATTAGTCATTGAGAGTGGTACATTTCCTTCATGCATATAATATAATTTGATTAGTTTCATTTCCCAATTACTTCCCCCTTGCAAAGGTGATTGATTTAATTAGCATTCAGTGTATTAGGGAATCTTTCACTCAATAATGTTTAAAATAATTTCTATTTCATATATTTGCCTTCAGGAATGTTTAGCTTAAAGAAAAAATGAACCCGAAATCTTCTATGCTAAGCCCAAGGCCAACCTATTTCTAAATGGAGAAAAATTGGAAGCATATCTCTCAGAAACTGGAACAAGACAGGGGTGCCCTCTTTCACCACTTCTATTCAGCATAGACCCTGAAACACTGGTCAGAGCAATTAGAGAAATGAAAGAAATTAAAGGGATACAAACAGGAAAAAAAGAACTCAAACTATGACTTTGCTGAGGATATGATTCTATACTGAGAGGATGCAAAAACTCCATCAGAAAACTTCTAAATTAATAAATGAATTCAGCAAAGTAGCTGATATAAAATCAATACCCATAAATCTCATGCATCTCTATACATCATTGATAAACTTCTGAAAGAGAAATTACGGAAACTATCCCATTCACAATAGCTTCAAAAAAATAAAATATCTGGGAACCAATTTAACAAAAGAGGTGAAAGACCTATTTAATGAAAACTACAGAATACTAAAGAAAGAAATTGAAGAAGATCTTACAAGATGGAAATATATCCCATGTCCTTGAATAGGCAGAATTAATATTGTTAAAATGAACATACTACCAAAAGCCTTATGTAGATTTACTGCAATTCCAATTAAAATCTCAATAACAGTACTCATAGAAATAGAAAAAACAATCATCATGAAATTCATTTGGAAAACTAAGTGACCTAGAATAGCCAAAGCAATCCTTAGCAAGAAGAGTAAAGCAGGAGGTATCACAATACCAGACCTTAAACTATACTACAGAGCTAGCTTAACAAAATCAGCATGGTATTGGCACCAAAACAGACATATTGACCAATGGTACAGAACAGAAGACACAGAGACAAACCCACATAAATACAGTTATCTTGTACTAGACAAAAGTGCCAAAAACATACATTGGCAAAAAGATAGCCCTTCAACAAATGGTGATGGGAAAACTGGAAATTCATATGCAGCAAATTGAAATTAAGCCACTATCTCTCACCTTACATAAAACTCAACTCAAAGTGGATCAAGGACCTAGGAATTGGAGACCCTGAACCTAATAGAAGAAAATGAAGTCCCAAATATTCATCATGTATGATTAGGACTAGGTCTATACTTTCTTAACAAGACTCCTGAAGCACAATAAATAAAACTAACAATTAATAAATGGGGTGGATTCAAACTAAAATGCTTCTTCTCAGCAAAGGAAATAATTGCTAATGTGAAGAGAGAGTCCATAATTAAGAATAATGGAGAATGATATTGGCAATGATATATTTACTACACACACATCAGATAGAGCACTGATTTCCAGGATATATAAAGAACTCAAAAAACTCAACATCAAAAAAAAAAAATAACACAATCAATAAACAGGCTAAGGAAATGAACACACATATCACAGAAGAATGTATACAAGCAATCAACAAATATATGAAATAAGGTCCAACTTCACTAGTAATTAGAGTAATGCAAATCAAAACCACTCTATGATTCCTTCTCACTCCAGTCTGAATGGCAATTATCAAGAGTACAAGCAACAATAAGTATTGGCTAGGATGTAGAGAAAAAGGTACACTCATATATTTCTGGTGGCACTGAAAATTGGTGTAGCCACTCTGGAAAGCAGTATAGAGATTCCTTTGTAAACTTGGAATGGAACCATCATTTGACTCAGCTATCCCACTCCTAGTCTATACCCAAAGGAGTTAAAATCAGCATACTATAGTAATTCAACCACATCAATGTTTATAGCAGCTCAACTCATAACAGCTCAATGCATAATAACTAGGTGCACTTCAATAGATAAATGGATTTAAAAAAACCTGTTGTGTATATACACAATGGAATATTACTCAACATTAAAAGAGAATAGAATTATGGCATCTGCAGATAAATTGATGGAGTTGGAGAATATCATGCTAAGCAAAGTAAGCCAATCCCTAAAAACTAAAGCCCAAATGTTCTCTCTCATAAGTGGATGATGATCCATAATGGGGGATGGGTGGGCATAGGAAGAATGAAGAAAATTTGATTGGGCAAAAGGGAGGGAAGGAAGGGGAAAGGACATGGGGGTCAGAAAAATAGTGGACTGAAACAGGCATCATTAATTTAGGTACATGTATTACTGTGCATATGGTGCAATTCTACATCATATACTACCAGGGAAATGGAAAGGTGTGCTCCATTTGTGTACAATGAACCGTAATGCATTCTGCTATCATGTATGACTAATTAGAACAAATAAAAATATAATAAAATAAAAAAAAAACTTCCAAATCTTTAGTGTTTATTTTATATAAAAATAATATAGTCAGCAGATAGTTATATCAAAAATGAAGCCTTATTGTAGTTTTAATTCATATGCTAATTAGTGATTAAAATGAAATATTTATCATTTAGAACATTGATTTCTCACTTTTTACCTTTCTCCATTTATTTTTAGCTAACTGTATAATTCAGTGATTCTTAAATATTCCTGAAACAAAATCTGCTATAATGCATTTGTATTTAAAAAAGAGTTGTTTAAATGTAGAGATTATGTCACATAATTTAAAAATGTAAATCTCCAAGAGAAAAATATATTTCTGTCACTTGTAATTTTTAATGGTAGAACAATACTATTTCTATTCATTGAATTAATTGTAAAATATAATGCAATATCTCAATGTGATCCTCAGACACCTAGGAGCAAACCATGGTTTTGAGCTCCCTGTAACTTCTTCTTCTTCTTCTTTTTTTTTTAGAGAGAGAGAGAGAGAGAGAGAGAGAGAAAGAGATAATTTTTTAATATTTATTTTTTAGATTTTTGCTAAGAGCCAAGTATATGATGCATGGCATTTTTGGTCAAAGGTGACACCAGCTAGCCATTGAGATGATATGATTATGTTAAGATTTGCATTCATATGGATATTGGACTCCTGCTCTTCACCTAGGCTGGCTACGGGACTCCTGGAGAGTTCCCATTGGTTGGGGAAGTACAGTAGGAGGGAGTTCCGGGGGAGGAGCTCTCTCTGCGGGTCCGAGAGGAGGCCGCGTGGGTGGAAAAAATCTTCCCGGGCGCGTACCGGACATTGGCGGCAGTTTCAAAAAATAAACTTTGTTCCTGCTTGAGTGGCTCGTGATTTTGTGCCCAGCCAGACTGCGGCAACTGGCGGCCCATACGGGGAAGGCCTGAAGCTTGGAGGTGAGTAAAATTGCTCGCCCCTGAGGGAAGGCAACAAAATGGGTGACCATTTCAAAAAACAATGTGTTCTCGTTTTGATTTATCTTGTTTTTGTTTCAAGCTGCCTATCCCTAGAATTTTCTCAGTCAAACTGGGAAAAATGGTTGGCTCAAGGTTTGAAGTTGTTCGGCCCTGAGAAAGAGAAAATTGATACAACTATTCTTTGTTCGGTTTTTGTTTCATTCTGTTTCGGTTTTGTTTTATGCTATCTTATTGGGTTGCATTACCTTTATAGTAGATTAGAAACTAGTAAAAAACAAACCAAAAGACTGTTAAGTAAATTGTTAGAGGTCCAGACTATGGTAGAAAACATGTTAGGTCAAGCGAAAGAGAAGGTCTCTCAAGCTAGTCAGACAGAGGAAGATTTGAAGAAAGAAAGCTTAGAGGAAAAACAACCATCAGGCGGGGAATTACAACAGGAGGCTGCTACTAACCCCATTCTATCACCAGAGGGCGTAATTCAACCAACAGCTCCATCTACAGCTGAGCGGCCCTCAACTCCCATAGTTGATGGACGGAACCCTGAGGCAGGACCCCAAAGATTAGCATGCCCTGTACTTGAGCAGGCAGGAGGGCAAGAATTCACCGTGCTTTAGATTTCAAAACAGTGAAGCAATT
This sequence comes from Marmota monax, assembly GCF_021218885.2. Classification (NCBI taxonomy): domain Eukaryota; kingdom Metazoa; phylum Chordata; class Mammalia; order Rodentia; family Sciuridae; genus Marmota; species Marmota monax. Next base: position 5,797 of record NW_026692329.1, on the reverse strand, counting down.
AAAGGAGGCTGTAACAACCTACGGGCTGCAAGCACCCTTCACTGTGAGCATGGTCGAATCCATTACCAACTTAGACATGACGCCAGCAGATTGGGCTAACATGTGTCGATCTGTGCTAAATGGAAGACAATATTTGTTATGGAAGGTTGCCAATGAGGAATTTTGCATGGAGACAGCTAGGCGAAATGCAACAGCCGGTTACCCTCAAAGAAATCTAGATATGTTATTAGGAAAAGGACCTTATGAGGGTCAACGGCAACAAATTAAATATGATCCTGGCGTATACGCACAAATTGCTGCAGACACAGTTAGGGCATGGAAAACTTTACAGGGGCATGGAGATTTACAAGGACAATTATCTAAGGTAATACAAGGAGCTAATGAACCTTATGCTGAATTTGTAGATAGGCTTATTCAGACAGCTTCTAGAGTATTTGGAGATACAGAACAGGCAATGCCATTTATAAAACAACTGGCTTATGACCAAGCAAATCATTGCTGCAGAGAGGTCATCAGACCATGGAAACATGAAGATTTAAACACATATATTAAATTATGTAGAGACATTAATGAACAAGGGCAAGTCTTAGCAGCAGTACAACAGGCTTTAGATGCCAGGCCAAAAACATGCTATAATTGTGACCAAACAGGGCATTTTAAAAGGAGTTGCCCCATAGGAGGAGGGTTTAACAAGGCTAGGTATCAAAGGAATAGAATACCGGGTATTTGCCCATGATGCCGTAGAGGGAAACACTGGGCTAATGAATGCCATTCTCAAACCACCATAGAGGGTATTCTGTTATCAAAAAACAGACAAGGACCAAGTGTTTACCCATGATATCATGGAGAAAGACATCAGGCTCCATTGCCAAAAAACGGACTGGAGGGCCCAATGCTCCGGGGCCCAAAACCACAAATATACGGGGCAATGGAGGAACCCAGCAGCACCATCAAGGTAGTGCCCAGGATGCATTATCCATTAAATCCCTCATCAGACAAACTAGAGGGAGCGCAGGGTTGGACATCTGTGCCTCTGCCAGAGCAGTACTAACTCCAGAGATGGGAGTTCAAATCATTCCCACAGGAGTAAAAGGACCTCTTCCCCAAGGAACAGTAGGCTTATTATTGGGACGCAGTTCTTCAACACTAAAAGGACTTATGATAAGTCCTGGGGTAATTGATCCTGATTATGAGGGTGAGATAAAAATTATAGCTAGTTCTCCAAGAGGTATATCAGTAATTTCACCAGGAGATAGGATAGCACAGTTATTAATAATACCCAGCCTACATGATAAATTTTCCAGTCATACTGTAGAAAGAGGTTCCAAGGGATTAGGCTCCACAGGTGTAGATTGGGCTATGCTGTCTTTAAATCTAGATTCTCGCCCCATGCTAAAACTAAATATTCAAGGACATGACTTTATTGGGCTACTGGACACAAGTGCTGACCTTAGCATAATATCTCGTCAAGAATGGCCAAAACACTGGCCATTACAACAAGCCACTCAAATGCTTTGAGGCCTAGGAGTGGCAACTAATCCCCATAGAAGTGCAATGGTATTAGATTGGAAGGATCCTGAAGGATGTGAAGGAACTATACAGCCCTATGTATTGGATCATCTTCCTATAAATTTATGGGGACGAGATGTCCTAGATCAATTAGGTTTGACATTAACAAATAACATCAATCCTAATATGCCCACTACTAGGGCTAGACAAGGCTTTAGGAAAGAAGAAAGATTAAGAGAACAAGAACAAGGTATGACAGCACCAATTCAAATAGATCAAGCAACAAATAGACATGGATTGGGTTTTCAGAAAGGGCCATTGAGACAATCAAAATTACTTGGAAATCAGAAAGACCAGTGTGGGTTCCTCAGTGGCCCCTGACTAAAGAAAAGATACAAATAGCCCATGACCTGGTCAAACAACAATTAGCGGAGGGACATATACAACCTTCCATATCTCCCCATAATACTCCCATTTTTGTCATTAAAAAGAAATCTGGTAAATGGAGATTATTGCAAGATTTAAGAGCCATTAATAATGAGATGGTTATTATGGGACCTGCTCAATCAGGGATTCCCCAATTGTCTGCTTTACCAAAAACCTGGTATGTTTTAGCTGTAGATATTAAAGATTGTTTTTTTTTTTTTCAATTCCAATTCATCCCAAGGATAGTCCACATTTTGCATTTACTATCCCTGCACTAAATCATGAAGGTCCTGATCAGAGATATGAATGGAAAGTACTCCCTCAAGGGATGGCTAATAGTCCAACTATGTGTCAAATTTATGTTAACAAAGCAATCCAGCCACTTAGAAATCAAAATCCTGAACTACAAATATTTCACTATATGGATGATGTGTTATTGGCACATAAAGATAAAAACACATTGCTAGAATGTTATGCCACACTTACAAATTTATTAAAAAAATATAATCTAGAGATAGCAAAAGATAAAGTACAATTAAATCTTCCAATTAATTATTTAGGGGTTTTATTATCCTCAACCATGGTCCGTCCACCCAAAATTCAAATACGAGTAGATCAACTCAAATCACTTAAAGACTTTCAAAAGTTATTAGGAGACATAAATTGGATAAGGCCTTATCTAGGCATACCAACAGGAGAATTGGGACCTTTATTTGATATTCTAAAAGGTCCATCAGACCCAAATTCACCCCGCATGTTGACGCCTGAAGCAAGAAAGGCATTAAAAATCATTGAAACATATATGGAAAATATGCATTTGGATAGAATTGATGTAAGTTTGCCTTTGTTATTTATTGTACTGCCAACAAAAAATATTCCTACAGGAGTATTCTGGCAAGAAGGTCCATTATTGTGGATACATTTATCTTATTCTCCTAACACTATTCTTACTAGATATCCTGAGGCTGTAGGACAATTAATACTCAAAGGAATAAAAGCAGCCAAGGGAGTGTTTGGAATTTCTCCCAATAAAATTATTACTCCATATACTATGGATCAAATTGATGAGTTAGCTAATGAGTTAAATACATGGGCAATAATCATGTGTAAATCTAATATTTCATTTGATTATCACTTACCGTCTAATCCTTTGTTGTCTTTTTGGTCTAAACATCCTGTAGTTTTTCCGAAGATGACAAAAAAAAACCCTATCATAAATGCTCCAAATATATTCACTGGTGGGTCAAATAATGGTACAGCAGCAGTAGTTACCCCTGATCAAACTTTTACATTTTTGGTACCCAAACAATAGCTCAAAAGGTAGAGCTTAATGCAGTATTACAAGCTTTTATGATGTTTAAAGATTCTGTATTTAATTTATTTTCTGATAGTCAGTATGTAGTTAATGCTATAGTATTCCTTGAAGATGCTGGTAGGATTTCCCCTTCTTCTACTGTTTTCTCTTTGTTTTCTACTATACAAAGTCTAATCTGGGACAGAAAAGATCCATTCTTTATAGGACATATCAGGGCACATACAGGATTGCCTGGAACATTTAGTTTGGGCAATAAGTTAGCAGATAAATCTACACATGACATACATATTTTCTCCACAATAGAAGAAGCTATAAATTTTCATAAAAGGTTCCATGTCAATGCTAATACTTTACAAAAGCATTTTAAAATAACTAAAGAACAAGCCTGACATATAATAAAACAATGTCAAAACTGTGTGACATTTTTACCACAAGTTAATCTTGGAGTCAATCCTAGAGGACTGATACCTAACCATTTTTGGCAGATGGACGTCACACACTTGCCAGAATTTGGAAAATTAAAATATTTACATGTTACAGTTGATACTTCTTCTGGATTTCTGATGGGCTCCCTTCATGCCGGAGAAAAAACTAAAGATGTTATAGCTCATTGCTTACAAAATTTTGCCACTGTGGGAGTTCCAAAACAGTTAAAAACCAATAATGGTCCTGGTTATACGTCCACCTCTTTTAAACAATTTTGCTCATCATTTGGCATTACTCATATAACAGGAATTCCATACAATCCACAAGGACAAGGCATAGTTGAAAGAGCTCATCAAACTATTAAAATGTACTTATTAAAACAAAAAGAGGGAATTGGAAAGGGTTATATATCCCCCAAAGATAAACTTAAAATAACCCTTTTTACTCTAAACTTTTTAAATTTGGATTCATCAGGGCTTAGTGCTGCGGAAAGACATTTGTATCAAAAAAATGTACATAAGCCTAAGGTACTTTGGAAAGATATTCTAACAGGACAATGGAAAGGTCCTGACCCAGTGATAGTCTGGAGTCGGGGGTCTGTTTGTGTTTTTCCACAGGGAGAACAGCAGCCGATTTGGATTCCAGAGAGATTAACTAAAACAATTTCTACAGACCAAAAGGAAGATGATTCGACTCAAATCCATAACAGCTGATATCCAGATCTCCAGCTTGGCTATTCTTACATCTGCGACAGTGATTAACCAGGATGTTTTTTTCAATATCTATTTTATCATTGCTTTTTCCCACATCATAAAGTTCTATTTTATTTTTGAGCTCATACAGACCTAGGTTAATGTTTTTTCTTATCAGTTTTATTTTTTGACTGTGGAGTTTTTGAACATTGCAATGGAGATTTCACCTAGGTAAAGCTACAAGGCCTTTACTATTGTCTTATGTGTTATATGTTACGTGTGCACACTTCTGTTTTGTGTTGTATGTCTGTATGTGCGTATGTCCATATATCACATATGAGGAGCGCTCATGCACATGGATCCAAATTTTTTTTTTTATTATTCACGTGATTTTAATAGTTTAATTTAATTTGGGTAAACAGCTGTTGAGGATTGTTTTAATATATGAACAAATAGAAGGTTAACAGATCTGTTTGTTTACTTTCACCTTTCCTTTTCATTATATTTAATAATTCTGTTCAGGATAATGTAAATTGTTCTAAATATTGTTTTCTTAGTACCTGTTGAAATGTTACATATTTTTTTTTAGCAACATTGTCAAAATTCCTATTTTCATCCCAGTGCCGGTAAAGACAAAGATAAAACCAAACTACAACTTCTTCGAGAGTTATCACAACAAACCATGTAAACTGATACATCAATGATTTATAACTCAACAAGTAATGCTCAATCAATGAGTCGATTTATTTTGGAAGGATATGGACATATTGATAGATTCCTCTGCTTTGAACTGCTTACAAAACTTGCCTGGACTATGTATCACTTGTATGCTTTATTTTGGGAGGATATGGACATATTGATAGATTCCTCTGCTTTGAACTGCTTACAGAACTTGCCTGGAATATGTATCACTTGTATGCTTTGTGATCTATTTGTTGATGCAGCGAATTATGGTAGTGCTAGCGTATCTTTGCTGATGTTTCACCAGTGATGCAATTTTTCCTAGGAGCCATTAATTGACTTGGTGTCATGACATTTCTGTATCCTCCTCCCTTCTACTAGTGATGGTCTAATTTTTGGGGCCAACAGAGGTGAGGTAAAGAACCTCACCCCCCCACTGGCACCAAGGCCAAATTTGGGGGCCAACAGAGGTGAGGCAAAGAACCTCACCTCCCCCACTGGTACATAGGCCTATCCACAAGTATGGCTGTATGCTGGACCGGTAGTCAGTGACAGGTATGATCCAATTGCAGTGGTATCAACCTAAGACAGGAGGCTGACGCCTAAAATTCAGTTTTCTGATGAGGGGTAAGAACCATATGTTGAATTGGACAAACCTAACAGGCACGGTCCCTAGCCAGATTGCTTGTTACTTAAACAGAAGGGGGGAGATGCTAAGAGCCAAGTATATGATGCATGGCATTTTTGG